>NW_026111610.1:929549-974549 GCF_024679095.1 Eriocheir sinensis | reverse complement strand
TACACACTGGTGTTTGAGTGACTGACAGTTCTCGACCCGCAGAACCCTGCTCTCGATATTTTCGGTGACGTCATCATCTACTTGCGCGGTGGAGAGGTTTTCTGGCTCCCCCTCACCCCCCCGCTAAACTACCTTATAGTATTCCTTTTACCTTGGAAGGAACAACGTTCGTACCACAGGACTCCAAGAACTTCAAGGAGGAGAGACATGGGAACAAACATCTGTCAATGTGAGTAAACTATTGGAGGGGACACTTCAACTACCATCAGTAAAACTGGAGCGTGCACACCGGGTTGGTCCCATCAATCCATCTCGGCCAAGAACGGTAGTTGCACGTTTTGAGAAATATGGTGACCGTGAAGCAGTCTCGAGAAATGCCAGAAAGCTCAAAGGTTCAGGCATATACATTGACGACGATCTTTGCTCTGCTTCACAAGAGGTAAAAAGGAACAAACTACCGCTCCTAAAACAAGCACGGCAGGAAGGGAAGATCGCGTACTTCAAATACACGAAGCTGATAATCAAGGACAAAGTGGCCAACCAGTCATCTGTTCCACGCGGTGCTTCACCCGGTGCTTCGTCTGCTGTTGGTTCGGAGCCAGCGAATCGCGGTGTTGCCAGAGGTGAAGCCGCGGCTGGGCGGGGTGCCGCGCCTCATTCAGGCCGTACTTCTGTGCCGGGTGAGGGTGCTGCAGGGCCTGCATCGCTGGAGCTTGAATCAGGTGGTGCTGTTGGTGCTGTTGGTGCTGCTGGGTGCTGCCAGCTAACCGTCCGGGAGCTCGGTGAGCATGGAGGAAGAAGTGATGGCGGACGTGCCTAACAATGTTGGACGCTTACTCAGGAGGATAAGAAATAGATACACTCAGGAAGAAGGACAAGAAATAGTTAAGTTACGTATAGTGGCACCCTTTTTATTATTGTTTGTACTTTGTTAGTATTTTTCTGTAATATGTATCATTCTATATATTACTTCGGTTTACTATTTTTACTACTAATACTACTACTTGCTACTATTACTACTACTAGTGTCCATTATTATTGCTACTACTGCTTACTACTTCCGTTACTACTACTATTACTACCACTATTACTACTACTATTACTACTATTACTACTACTATTTACTATTACTATTTGTTTTCCACAAATATTACTACTGCTACTATAGCTGCTGCTACTTATACTACTATTACTTCTATACCTATTACTACTGTCTTCCACTACTTTATAAACTATTACTACTACTTTTACTACTAAAACTACTATTATTACTTCCTCTAACACTAAAACTACTTTTACTGTTACTACGACTACCTCTATTTCTACTGTTTACTACAACTGCTACTTCTATTGTTTACTACTACTATTACTTTTACTGTTTACTACTACTACTACTACTGTTGCTACTATTATTACTGTTGCTACTATTATTACTGTTGCTACTACTACTACTGTTGCTACTATTATTGCTGTTGCTACTCCTACTACTGTTGCTACTATTATTACTGTTGCTACTACTACTACTGTTGCTACTACTACTACTGTTGCTACTATTATTACTGTTGCTACTATTATTACTGTTGCTACTATTATTACTGTTGCTACTATTATTACTGTTGCTACTATTATTACTGTTGCTACTATTATTACTGTTGCTACTATTATTACTGTTGCTACTATTATTACTGTTGCTACTACTACTGTTGCTACTATTATTACTGTTGCTACTACTACTACTACTGTTGCTACTATTATTACTGTTGCTACTATTATTACTGTTGCTACTATTATTACTGTTGCTACTACTACTACTGTTGCTACTATTATTACTGTTGCTACTACTACTACTGTTGCTACTATTATTACTGTTGCTACTATTATTACTGTTGCTACTATTATTACTGTTGCTACTATTATTACTGTTGCTACTATTATTACTGTTGCTACTATTATTACTGTTGCTACTATTATTACTGTTGCTACTACTACTGTTGCTACTATTATTACTGTTGCTACTACTACTACTGTTGCTACTATTATTACTGTTGCTACTATTATTACTGTTGCTACTATTATTACTGTTGCTACTATTATTACTGTTGCTACTACTACTACTACTACTGTTGCTACTATTATTACTGTTGCTACTATTATTACTGTTGCTACTATTATTACTGTTGCTACTACTACTACTGTTGCTACTATTATTACTGTTGCTACTATTATTACTGTTGCTACTACTACTACTGTTGCTACTATTATTACTGTTGCTACTATTATTACTGTTGCTACTATTATTACTGTTGCTACTATTATTACTGTTGCTACTATTATTACTGTTGCTACTACTACTACTGTTGCTACTATTATTACTGTTGCTACTATTATTACTGTTGCTACTATTATTACTGTTGCTACTATTATTACTGTTGCTACTATTATTACTGTTGCTACTATTATTACTGTTGCTACTATTATTACTGTTGCTACTACTACTACTGTTGCTACTATTATTACTGTTGCTACTATTATTACTGTTGCTACTATTATTACTGTTGCTACTATTACTACTGTTGCTACTATTATTACTGTTGCTACTATTATTACTGTTGCTACTATTATTACTGTTGCTACTATTACTACTGTTGCTACTATTATTACTGTTGCTACTATTATTACTGTTGCTACTATTATTACTGTTGCTACTATTATTACTGTTGCTACTATTATTACTGTTGCTACTACTACTACTGTTGCTACTATTATTACTGTTGCTACTACTACTACTGTTGCTACTATTATTACTGTTGCTACTATTATTACTGTTGCTACTATTATTACTGTTGCTACTATTATTACTGTTGCTACTACTACTGTTGCTACTATTATTACTGTTGCTACTATTATTACTGTTGCTACTATTATTACTGTTGCTACTATTATTACTGTTGCTACTATTATTACTGTTGCTACTATTATTACTGTTGCTACTATTATTACTGTTGCTACTATTATTACTGTTGCTACTATTATTACTGTTGCTACTATTATTACTGTTGCTACTATTATTACTGTTGCTACTATTATTACTGTTGCTACTATTATTACTGTTGCTACTACTGCTGCTACCATTATACCGTTGCCACCATTATTACTGTACTATTATTACTGTTACTATTATTACTGTTGCTACTATTAGTTTTGGTTCTACTATTACTGGTGCTACTATTATTACTGTTGCTACTATTATTACTGTTGCTACTATTATTACTGTTGCTACTATTATTACTGTTGCTACTATTATTACTGTTGCTACTATTATTACTGTTGCTACTATTATTACTGTTGCTACTATTATTACTGTTGCTACTATTATTACTGTTGCTACTATTATTACTGTTGCTACTATTATTACTGTTGCTACTATTATTACTGTTGCTACTATTATTACTGTTGCTACTATTATTACTGTTGCTACTATTATTACTGTTGCTACTATTATTACTGTTGCTACTATTATTACTGTTGCTACTATTATTACTGTTGCTACTATTATTACTGTTGCTACTATTATTACTGTTGCTACTATTATTACTGTTGCTACTATTATTACTGTTGCTACTATTATTACTGTTGCTACTATTATTACTGTTGCTACTATTATTACTGTTGCTACTATTATTACTGTTGCTACTATTATTACTGTTGCTACTATTATTACTGTTGCTACTATTATTACTGTTGCTACTATTATTACTGTTGCTACTATTATTACTGTTGCTACTATTATTACTGTTGCTACTACTACTACTGTTGCTACTATTATTACTGTTGCTACTATTATTACTGTTGCTACTATTACTATTATTACTGTTGCTACTATTATTACTGTTGCTACTACTACTACTGTTGCTACTACTACTACTGTTGCTACTATTATTACTGTTGCTACTATTATTACTGTTGCTACTATTATTACTGTTGCTACTATTATTACTGTTGCTACTATTATTACTGTTGCTACTATTATTACTGTTGCTACTATTATTACTGTTGCTACTATTATTACTGTTGCTACTAATACTGTTGCTACTATTATTACTGTTGCTACTATTATTACTGTTGCTACTATTATTACTGTTGCTACTATTATTACTGTTGCTACTATTATTACTGTTGCTACTATTATTACTGTTGCTACTATTATTACTGTTGCTACTATTATTACTGTTGCTACTATTATTACTGTTGCTACTATTATTACTGTTGCTACTATTATTACTGTTGCTACTATTATTACTGTTGCTACTATTATTACTGTTGCTACTATTATTACTGTTGCTACTATTATTACTGTTGCTACTATTATTACTGTTGCTACTATTATTACTGTTGCTACTATTATTACTGTTGCTACTATTATTACTGTTACTACTACTACTACTACTGTTGCTACTATTATTACTGTTGCTACTATTATTACTGTTGCTACTATTATTACTGTTGCTACTATTATTACTGTTGCTACTATTATTACTGTTGCTACTATTATTACTGTTGCTACTATTATTACTGTTGCTACTATTATTACTGTTGCTACTATTATTACTGTTGCTACTATTATTACTGTTGCTACTACTACTACTACTGTTGCTACTATTATTACTACTACTACCACTACCACCACCACTGTTACCACCACCACCACCACTGTTGCCACCACACCACCACTACCATTATTACCCACTATCACTACCACCACCACCACTACCACTTACTACCACCACCACCACTACCCCACTCTACCACCAACTCTACCACCACCACTCCACTCCACCACTACCAACCCCACTTCTACCCACCACTCTATTTCACTACCACCACCACTCCACTACCACTACCACCACCACTACCACTACTACCACCACCCCCACTCCACTACCACCTCCACTCTACTACTACTACAACTTCTACTACTACTACTACCTCTACTTCTACTACTACCTCTACTTCTACTACTACCTCTACTTCTACTACTACCTCTACTTCTACTACTACCTCTACTTCTACTACTACCTCTACTTCTACTACTACCTCTACTTCTACTACTACTACCTCTACTTCTACTACTACTACTACTACCTCTACTTCTACTACTACCTCTACTTCTACTACTACCTCTACTTCTACTATCTTTACTACTACTACTACTACTACTTGGCGACCACTTTTGCCTTCTAAACTATGACGACAGCAATATATTGTAACATTTTTCCTTTTGCCTCCATCAATGACGAGGACTTACTGGACTGCTATAGTTTGAATAATGCGCAAAGACAAGAACCTCATGAATTTCTTGATCCATTTAATATAAAAGACATTAATTATAATAATGACCTCGATGTTAACCAGTTCTATATACGATCAAGAAATGTAAACTTTCCTAAATCTGAATATATTTTTTTAGACTGCCTTCCTTCAAGGAATAATAATGTAATGAATTTACTAACATTGAATATTAGATCAATTTCTACCAATTTTCTGTATTTTGTAGACACTGTTCTCTCATGCCATATGAATTTTGATGTTAGGTTTCACAGAAACAAGACTGGATGCAGATATTTCACCATTACATGCTTTACCAGAGTACAATATGTTTACGAATAACAAACAGGTTTGGTGGGGGAGTTGCCATTTATATCTCAAGTAAGTAAAAATCCTTTAAAATTATAGAATTTTCTAAACTTGAACCTTTTATTGAAAGCTTGGGAATTGAAGTTAAATTTAATGATAAAACATACTTATTCATTTGTATTTACAGACCTCCTCAAGGCAATATAAATAATTTTCACAACTCAATGAAATGTTAAGTATTATAGAAGAAAAAAACTATAGCGAGAAATTACAGGGTAGTGGCCAGTTATGTCTGTCTTGATTATGTAGTTTGATAAATTATTTTCTACTTGTGATGTGTGTGTGTGTGTGTGTCACAAGTAGAAAATAATTTATCAAACTACATAATCAAGACAGACATAACTGGCCACTACCCTGTAATTTCTGTATTTAAATGTAATGACTATATTATTTCACAACCCGCCTATATCACAAGAAGAACACTAGATCAAAACTCCCTAGTAGAGTTTTGTAACATTCTTTTACAAACTAATTGGTCCGGTATACTAAATTGTACATGTCCTAATAATGCTTATAATTTATTTTATCTTAAATTAAAAAATTACTATGACAAATGTTTTCCAGAAAAAATAGTTAAATTAAACTGTAAAAAGGAGCGTACTCCCCACATCACACCAGCTTTGAGGAAAAGCATTAGAGAGAAAAAAAAAGACTTGAAAAACTAGCAAATAAATGGCCTTTAACTTTCCAGGAACAATATAGAAGATATAGAAATAAACTAACGTCACTTTTGAAAGGTGAAAAAAAAGAAATATAATCAAGACCAATTAATTAACAACCATGGTAATCCAAGATCACGATGGAGATTCCTAAATAGAATTATTGGTAGATCCTCTAATGCAAAAAAATATAACCATTGATTGCCCTGATATTTCAAATAAATTCAATGATCATTTCTTGAAGCTTGGTGGTCAGAACAGTGATGATGTTGGCGATGAATTTATTAGATATTTACAGGACTCGCCTACTTGGACTGTTTACTTGTCACCTGTTACACAAATTGAAATTGAAAATTACCTTAAAATACTAAAAACGTCTTCTGCCGGGTTTGATCAAATATCACCTTATGTCTTAAAACACACTGCCAACCTTATATCCCTGCCATTAGCACACATTATTAATCTTACTTTCAAAAAAGGAATTTTCCCGGACGAACTTAAAAAAGCCAAAGTGGTTTCACTATTCAAATCTGGTAATAGAAACGGGTAGGCGGTGGCCGAAGTGATAGCGTACTGGACCCACATTCGCCGCGTGATGGACGACGCGGGTTCGAATCCTCACGCTACCACTCGGATGTGTCGGTCACCGCCGAGTGGCTTAAAACTACCCACATGCTGTCCTGAAGACCACCCATCAATCCGGACTCTAGAGGAAGCCGTCCAAGCGAATCAAGTACGAGTTCCGGGGGGCAGCATGAGCCAATGCAAGATGGCGCCACTATAAACACTCGCCTGCGCCAGAACGGGCTGGGCCGACCATCAGGCCCCACCTGCAAGAAGCCTTGGGCCGACCATCAGGCCCCACCGGGAAGATGCCTACCGGCGCAATAGGCAACAACGTAAAAAAAAAAAAAAATAATAATTATAGACCTATATCTGTTCTTCCAGCTTTTAGTAAAGTTTTTGAAAAGGCTCTATCAACTCGTCTTGTGAACTTCATTGAACAGAATAATTTATTTACAGACTGTCAACATGGCTTTAGATCAGGCCGTTCAACTGAATCAGCTATTTTGCAATTTTCCTCTAACGTTTATATATGTTTAGAAAAGAAACATTATTTAGCTGGAGTTTTTTTGGACCTATCTAAGGCTTTTGATTCGCTGTCTCACAAAATTCTTTTAAGTAAACTTAGTAACTTTGGTGTTAGGGGTGTTCCTTTAAAATTATTCGAAAGTTATATCACAAATAGGTTTCAAGCTGTGTGCTATAATTCAAACTGTTCTTCCTTCAAGCCAGTCAACAAGGGTGTACCGCGAGGATCTATCTTAGGACCAACTATTTTCCTCGTTTATATAAATGACATAACCAATGCAAGTACTAAATTCAATTATACCATTTATGCTGAGATACTAATTTATTATTGGATGATGAGAATATTGATGTTTTACATATAAATCTCTGTACTGAATTAGAAGCTATTTACAAATGGATAAAAAATAATAAGCTAAGTCTGAATGATACAAAAACTAATTATATAGTCTTTCAAAATCGGTCAATCACAATTAGCATGCCGTGTGGCACTTGAGGGAACACAGTTGGAGAGAGTAAATTATACTAAATTTTTGGGCATTTTCATAGATGATAAAATTAATTGGAAATATCAAATTAACTCTGTTGTGACTAAGTTGTCTAGGATGTGTGGTATTTTATATAGAATAAGAAACAACCTTTCACCAGAAGCACTTGTCAGCATGTATTACACGTTATGTTATCCTCATTTCATACATTGTGTATCAGTGTGGGCATGTACATGGCCCTCCTTTCTCTAGAACTTGCAAATAGCTCAAAACAAGATATTTAGGTGTATGTTTTATATTAACAAATTTGAGTCTACACATAATTTATTTTCTACACACAAATTTCTTAATTTTAATAGTATTCATAAATACTTTTTATTATCATTTTTGTATAAATCCCTTGCACGGTTCCATGGCAGTCAACATTTTCGTATTGTAAGCACATTGCAGAACATTCGCAGTAATAATGTTAACCTTATTTGCCCACAGTTTAGAACAGTTCTTTTCAGAAACAGCGTGTTATGCTCAGGACCTCATATGTGGAGTTCTTTGCCAATAGAAATCAATCAACTCTTACACAGTGGTAACTTTACTTTATTTAAGAAATCGTTAAAAAGTCATCTGCTCACTGATCAAAATAGTTTGGGGTAATTGTATTCTGTACTGTATGTATATATTATCTGTATATATAATTAGGTAGGTTCGTACTGTAACCTTAAAAAAATATGAAGAAAAAAAAAGTGTCGGGAAGCTTCGGCTTGACGGACTTAGCCAATGCTACTATGAAATGTATTAAATACCTAACATTGTGTTCCTGTAATGTATTGGCAATAAACATTTACTTACTTACTTACTGACCCCCCCCCCCCCCCACACACACACACACACACGCAAACGTCTCTTTAGTTATCAGCGCTGATTCGGATCGTGTCAGCAACCCGATCCGACGGGCCAATTTATTAGCTTTGGGAACGGTCTGCTTTCTATCTTTCTCGACCCAAAGTGGTAAAAAAAGTAAGCAACGTCATAGTGCTGCCGAAAACATGCCGATAACGAGACCTCAACGCAGTTACTTCCATACATATCTTTAACGCATTTCGAGCAGCCTCAAGTTTTTTTTTTTTTAAGGAAGTAGCTCAAGGCCAAAAATAAATGAAAATAAAAAAAAAGTCTGCAAAGTTTAGTTTAGTCTCCGCTATCACAGACATTATCTGGTAACACGTAGTTGATAAGGATGCACACACACACACACACACACACACACACACACACACACACACACACACACACACACACACACACACACACACACACACACACACACACACACACACACACACACACACACACACACACACACGGTATAGAAAAAAACAACCGATTGAAAAGTCTCGGGCACAAAGGGTAGCTCAATATATTCTCGCGGCTCCCCAAGTCACTCTGCGTGCTCCTCGCCGCCAGGATGAATCGGTGCTCTTTCCCGCCGTAAACAGTAGCACTAAACCCTTAAAGGAAGAAGTTATGGCAACGACGAAGAACAGTCGCGGCGATAACTTGCAGCAGAAGAGTTAAATAAGCAGCCGTTCTCTGGCTCCCCGCCCGGACCAGCGTTGCCAAATTATCGTACTCATCGCATTGCATTTTCGTATTCTGACCGATAATTCTAGCAAAAAAAAAAAAAAAAAAAACCATCAATATTTAATAGTTTTAACGATAACTTTAATTTTCTATCGTTATTAGTGTAGTTACGACAGTTTTGGAGCCTAAAAATTATAAATGCAATGTTCAGAGTACGACAGTTTGGTAAGGCTGGCCCGAACACCTCCCGCGGTCACTGCTACTAAACAGCGTCTCTTGCCCGAGTCGTCGTTTCTCTCGTAAAGGGTTTTATGAATGAGAAATATGGTGAAACTAAATATCAGGAACAGTAATGGAAGAATAAAGGAAGATTAACGGCTGGGTGAAAAATGGACATGACGGATGTAACAAAAAATTATCCCTTTCATGCAGGAGAAAGATACAGACATTTATGTACTACGTATGTATGGAGTGGTGTTAACTCCGTAGTAGAAAAATGGCCTTGAATAATAAGTCCTGAAAGATGAATCAGGAAAACGATGAATCAACACCGAGACACTAAACTTGAATAAAGTCACACGTTCAAGGCAAGAAATCAACGCTGTTAAGGATCTCGTCACCAGCAGGCAGTGTGACGGTCGCTGTGCACTCATCACTACACAGGAAAATCTTGGGAAATGTTAAAAAAAAGAGTAGATTGAAAAATAAGCTCATCTGGGGTCACGACAACGATGATGGTGATAATGACGATAACTATGCTGGTGCTGCTGCAGATTATAATAATTATGGCAGTGCATAAAGATACTCATGGGTAGAGAGAGATAACAAGGGGCCTGTACACGATACTTCAATAACCTCTCTGTTAACTGGTCTGCACTATCTGCCGACAGGGAAGGAACTAGATTATTAAATTTTGCGCAAGATACATTTCTTTATCAAACAGTTACCGCGCCGACGCGAGGAAATAACATTCTGGATTTAGTCTTCACGACCGACAGCCACCTCATAACCGCGTGTGAGGTAGGCGAGCCATTTGCAACCAGTGACCACAACATAATCAGATGCGTTTTAAATATTGAAACAAAAGCACGAGCAAACTCGCTCTTAATACCTAATTATAGTAAAGCAAATTTTATGGACCTAAAAAGAGAATTGGCTTCAGTAAATTGGAATCATTTGCTCAGCAACGTCAGCGTTCAAGAAATGTATAATCGTTTTACTGCACAAATCACTGCGAGTGTAAATAAATTCATTCCACTCAAGCCACGAAGGACTGATAATCAAAAACCGTTGTGGAGGAATAATTACCTACAAAAAATCATCGTCGAAAAAAGAAAACTGTATAGGAAATATAAGTTGTCACAGAATTCACAGGATCATACTAATTACATCAATGTCAAGAGAGAGTGCGAAAGGAAAATCAGAAAACAAAAACGCGAAAATAAGATAAATATATCACTCGATCCCAAGAAAAATCCAAGGTTATTTTTCAGTTACATAAGAAACAAAAAAACCTAAAAATAATATCGGCCCACTACTATTAAGTGGCAATACGATTAGTGATGATAAAGGCATGGCGTCGGTCCTAAATTCAACCTTTAGTAGCGTGTTTACAAAAGAGAACATGACATCGATTCCAGCCCCGAAGAAAACTTTTCAAGGCCCTGAAGAACATAAGTTTGCATTGACCGAAATTGATATAAGCGAAGTGCGTGCGTACCTGCAGAAAATAGATCCAAATAAATCTCCGGGCCCCGACAATTTATATCCTCGCGTGTTGAGAGAATGTAGTCAACAACTAGAGTTACCCATAACATTAATATTCAACAAGTCATTAGCACAGGCCAGTGTGCCTCTCGAATGGAAAAAGGCCAATATTACCCCGATCTTTAAAAAATGAGATAAAAAACAAGCCAGTAATTATCGTCCTATCAGCCTTACGTCTGTCCTAATTAAACTCTTCGAAAAAATGATCAGGGATAAAATGATCACTTACCTTGAATCAAATGATATGATAACTGATAGTCAACACGGATTTCGTAGTAATCGGTCTTGCCTTACCAACCTATTAACTTTTTTCAACGATGTTTATACATGTTGGGACGCCCGAAGCCCATATGACGTAATTTACCTAGATTTTCAGAAAGCGTCACCTATACAGCAAGAGCAAGAGCAAGAGCGAACACACTTGCCAGCCATGGTCTTATCCACTTTCGTTTCACTTTTCTTTTCTTCTTTAAGTCCTCACTGGCTACAAAACAAGTGGCAAGAGTAATTGTGGACAGAGCGAATCCAAGAAGTGCTTCCTCCATAGCGGCTAGTGTTGTTATGATATGATCCGCTAGCTAGCTAGCGGACTTTGCATGTGGTGTGACCAGACTGCCGCGCGTATCGCTGGCAAGCCAGCGAAAACAAAAGCCAGGCTTGCGTTAACAACAGCAAGTATGACCGTAGCTTAAGTCTCTCTCACGCCCGGACCTGTTTAGAGGAGTGTCATTTAAGGAGTAATTGTGTGAGGAGTTATTCCTACCTACACTCAAAATGCTACACTTCCCGACATTGAATTCCATCTGCCACTTCCCCGCCCAATCATATAGTCTGTCAAGCTCATCCTGGAGAACCCTAGCGGCCCTGTCTGATTGGATTACTCTACCGATCTTGGTATCATCTGCGAACTTACTGACATCACTACTAATTCCTGTGTCCAAGTCATTGATGAAAATAATATAAAGCAGAGGACCCAGCACCGACCCTTGCGGGACGCAACTCGTGACACTGCCCCATCCAAATCCCACACGCGGCTCTGCTGTGTGATTGGCTGTCAGGCCACGAGAAGGGCGGGGCGGAGGAGAGCTGTGCAAAAATGTGACACAGAACGGGAATACGCGATCACACACACACACACACACACACACACACACACACACACACACACACTGGAAGAATAGTCAGTGAAACATGGTACATCAAACCCGCAGATTCAAATTCAAAATAGGCATACCTACCAACAACATTATAACGAACACCGCCGCTACCACCACTACTAATCACCCACCACTTGGATAACTACCATTAATACCATCATGGCAGGCACTTCAACCGCCAGAACTACCATACAGCCGCCCCCCACCCATCCATCACCACCACTACTGCAAAAGAGGAAGAGAATAGGAGGAAAATGATAAAAGGGGAACCCAAATATCGAAGGAAAGTTTTTGAGTAGAAAAAAAGAAGAGAAGGAGAAATATGGAAATAATAAGTATGAGTAAGTGAGAGTTTTGAAGGAATAAGAGGAAGAAAAGAAGGAAAAGTAGAGGAACGGAGAAGAAAAGTAAAGGAAAAAATATTAGATGAGGTGAAAACAAAATATGCAAACACGAAACAAGAAGATGAACAAGAAAACGGGAGAAGGAAGCGGAAGAAAAAATGTCAAGGAATTAGAACTCAAAGAACGTAGAGGATACAAAAAGGAGAGTTAAGAGAAAGGCAATGGAAGAATTAAAGCAAGGCAGAGTAGGGAGAAGGGATAAGAGGCGAAATAAGACTTAGAATATATGAAAAAGTAAGAGGATATGAAAAGAAATAGAAAAAGTTGGAAGAAAACAATAAAAAGGAGAAACTAAACACGGATGGGAAAGAAGAGAAACAAAAGAGAGTATTTAAATGTGTAGAAATTGGGAAGATTAATATTATGAGAATGTAAAAACGCAGGAAAGCAAAACGAGGAAGCAGAAGTAAAAAAAATAATATACAAAAGTGAAATGACAGGAAGGAGGAAGATGAAAGGCAAGAACAATAAAAACAGAAAGACAAAAAAGACAAAACAGACGATACAAACAGAAAAGAAGAAGGATAAAAAAAATATACGAATAAGGCTGAAAAAACGAAATAAAAGGAAGGATAAGTAAAAACACGGTTGGGGAGGAGGAGTAAGAGGAAGAGATGAAAGGAAAGAAAACAAAATGGATGACAAAATTTAGATTGAGATAATGAGGAAGTAAAAGAGGGCTTGGAGAATGGCCGCGCGGGAGAAAAGATGTGAGCCAAATTAAGAATGAGAGGGAAGGCAGGAAAAAAAAAAGATTAGAAGCAAAATTTGAAGTAAGATAATGAGGTAGCAGAAGAGCGTGACGACTGGAAGGAAGTAGAAGAGGAAGAGGAAGAGGAAGAGGAAGAGGAAATGATTGAAAGAGGAGGAGAAAGAGGATATTGAGGAGATCAACGTGCGAGAAAAAAATGAGTAAAGGCAACATAAAAAAAATTAAAGGAATGAAAAAAAAAGATTCAAAGCAAAATTTGGAGTACGATAATGAGAAGGAAGAGCGTGAGGTCTGGAAGAAAGTAGACGAGGAAGAGGAAGTGATTGAAAGAGGAGGAGAAAGAGGAGATTGAGAAGGCAGACGTGCGAGAGGAAAGTAGAAGAAGAGGAAGAGGAAGAGGAAGTGATTGAAAGATGAGGAGAAAGAGGAGATTGAGATGGAAGGAAAAAAGATATGAGATAAAAAGCAAAGTTGGAGTAGGATAATGAGAAAGAAGAAGAGGCGAGTCAGGAGTAGAAGGAAGTAGAAGAAGAAGAGGAAGTGATTGAACTGAGATTGAGAAGGTTGACGTGGGAGAGAAAAAGTGTTAAGGGAAAATAAAAAAAAGAAATGAAAAGGAAGATAAAAAGAACATGATTAAAAGCAAAATTAGGAATAGGATAAAGAAGAAGAAGAAGAGCATGAGAACTGGAAGGAATAGGAAGAGGAAAAGGAAGAAGGAAAAAGGAGAATCAAAAAAGGAAAATCAATGGGAAACCGTTTAATTTGAGCAGAATGTATTGCAAAGACAGTCAGAAAAAAAAAAAATGAAAATGAAAAAAAAGGAAAGAGGAAAAAAGGGTAAAAATTGAAAAAAAAACATTGAATAGAAAAGAGTGGAAGATGAAAAAGGAAAAAAAAAAGATGAAAACGTAGAATTAAAACTGGGAGAGAATGATCATAAGCAGGAGTAAATTAGAAGATGGGTGAGCGGAATAAAAGAAGACTAGACAAAAAAAGAAGAGAGAGAGAGAGAGAGAGAGAGAGAGAGAGAGAGAGAGAGAGAGAGAGAGAGAGAGAGAGAGAGAGAGTTGTCAGCGGGTGGCAGTGAGAGGTGGGTTTGTGTGTGTGTGTGTGTGTGTGTGTGTGTGTGTGTGTGTGTGTGTGTGTGTGTGTGTGTGTGTGTGTGTAGTTCAATGCTAACAAGAGACAAATCCATCACCAAGGCTCCTGGAGGGCAAGGCGGGACGATCCAGTAGTTAACAAAGCCTCACGCCGCTGAACGCGTCATCTGTGAAAATTCAGAAGAAAAAAACTACCCGAGAAATCGTATTGTTGCAGCAGCTAAATATTTGTAACTGTAAATATTTTGTACGCCTCCCTTCATTGCCAATAATCAATATAAGGGAAATATATTTGTGTGACATGTTATTATTCTTGTAAGATTAATAATACGAAGTTCTTGCTGGGCTTGTGGCAAGAATTTTCGGCCGAGTGGTTCATTGGGTAAGGTGGGCACGATGCGGCCAGTCCCAGCTCACAGCTTTCTCTCGGTGTGACGATGTGTGTTGCGGCCGCCAGGTTTTTTTGAAGGTGAGGGGATGAATTATGAGGCTTGGTGTGAGTAGAAGGAGCTAGGAGCATAAGGGCGTTAGTGCGGGGTTGGCTTGGGCGTAATACTGGTAGCAATCATTCGGCCAGGGATGAGGGAGTGGGTTGTGTGGGTTGGTGTGGGTGGCATGAGGGCGTGGGGGCGGGATTGGCATGGGCGTAATACTTGTTGCAATCATTCGGCCAGGGATGAGGGAGGTTGTGGGTTGGTGTGGGTGGCATGAGGGCGTGGGGGCGGGGTTGGCATGGGCGAATTACTAGGTGCAATCATTCGGCGAGGGATGAGGGAGGTGTGTGGGTTGGTGTGGGTGGCATGAGGGCGTGGGGGCGGGTTTGGCATGGGCGTAATACTGGTAGCAATCATTCGGCCAGGGATGAGGGAGTGGGTTGTGTGGGTTGGTGTTGGTGGCATGAGGGCGTGGGGGCGGGATTGGCATGGGCGTAATACTGGTAGCAATCATTCGGCCAGGGATGATTGAGTGGGTTGTGTGGGATGGCGTGGGTGGCATGAGGGCGTGGGTGCGGGATTGGCATGGGCGTAATACTGGTAGCAATCATTCGGCCAGGGATGATGGAGTGGGTTGTGTGGGTTGGTGTTGGTGGCATGAGGGCGTGGGTGCGGGGTTGGCATGGGCGTAATACTTGTTGCAATCATTCGGCCAAGGATGAGGGAGTGGGTTGTGTGGGTTGGTGTGGGTGGCAGGAGGAGCATGAGGGCGTGGGTGTGGGATGGGCGCACTACTCCCAGCAACATTTCGTCACCTGCATTACGTCCCATCGCCCCAGCGTTACACTCTCAGCCTTTTCTTTGAGCGTCCCCGCCAGTGGTCGGTGTAGCCAAGGCGGCACACGACGAGGAGAAGCCATCCCAGAAGAGGACAACGTTGATGACCTGCACGTTCCTGCTAAAGATTGTTCATTTACATTAAAATGACTCAGCAAAAACAAGTGAAGAAGTCTTGGTGCTGCGGGTGCTTCAGCTGGCTCTTCGCCAGGCGGAAGCGCCGCAGCCCCTCCGAGGAACCTGACGACATCGTCGAGGAAACCGAAAACGCGGGTGCCCAGGCCGATGCAGGGCAACAGGCCCTGGTCTGCCTGAAGAAGGCTGCTCAGCCTCTCGCAGTGGTGGAGGAGGAGATCCCCTCCGACACCCTGCAGGATGCTGATGGGGTGGTGGGGAAGGGCGAAAAGGAGGCCACTGGCAGGGGGCGTCAGACACTCATCATCACAATCCACTTGGTGAAGAGAGAGAAGGTCCACAAGCCAGTGGATGATACAACAGTCGCACAAAAAGACTGCACGCAATTGGAGAGCCATGGCAAGAGGGTTCAAACTCTCGTAATTACTCTGCACATGGTCAAGAGAGAGAAAATAAAGAAGGTATACGATGAGCTCCCCTCCGGGCACCAAGGCACGGCTGGGGACGCTCCTTCCAGCAGGAGCAAGGCCGTTACCGGCCCACCGGAAAAGATGCCCCTTATCAGCAGCTTCAAACAGCGGGATGCATCTCAAACACCGGTCAAGAAAATTATCAGGTTCAACTTCCAAAACCTGAACACTTTCGTCAAAATTCGTGAGCTGTACTGTGCCTACGACTACTGCAAGTATGGCTTCCCTCTCTCCAGCATTCGTCCTGAGCTGAAAACCCTAAAGGAGAGAGCAGTGGAGCCACAGGAAGAGCCAGCAAAGGAAGCGGTAAACAAAATGCCAGAGGCTCAGAAAACAGTAACCGAGGAAGCAACAGATTCAGCCAACAAAATCAATGAGCCACAACACCTCACAGGGATCCTCAAGAAAGGAAAGACGGCCAGCACCGCTCATAAATGTGTGCGCTTTAACTTCCAGAACCTGAACACTTTCGTCAAGGATCGTGAGCTGTACTGTGGCTACGACTACTTCAGGTATGGCTTCCCTCTCTCCAGCATTCGTCCTGAGCTGGAAAGGCGAAAGGAAAGAACAGTGAAGCCGCAGAAAGGGTCAGCAAAGGACGCGGTAAAGAAACACAACACACGACACCAGCAAACAGTTGGAGCAGCTCGCTGTGCACAAATGAATACCACTACTGAAGGGAAGTCTCCTAAAGGTATCCTGAAGAAAGAAAAGATGCCACGGTCCACCTGTCCAGGACATGTGCGCTTCAACCTTGGTAACCTCCGCGCCCCCGTTAAGGAACGTGAGGTGTACCGTGGCCACGACACCTTCAGATACGCCGCGCCGCTCCAAGTCACTCAGCCTACCAACTTTACCTCGAGGCCTCACCAGCAGCCCGTTAGATCCGCCTCTAACTCGCTACGTGGCGCACCTCGGCACCTCGCGAGGCCGGCACAGCGGAGCAACGACTCCTTCCAGCAAAACAGTGGCTGGTATGCTGCACACAACTACACCAACAGCCGCCACTCACAGCACCGCCAGCACAACGGCAGCAGCCACGTCCCGCCCAGATACGAAACAAGGCATTTCTACGAGGGACAGACACATCGGGGCACCAACTCCCGCAGCAGAAGTCGTGCCAAGAGAGGCGCAAAACCGAGTGGTGGCGAGTTTCTGTGAGCACCGGGCGAGTACACAGCGTCGTGATCAAACTCAAATGTTCAGCGACGTACAGGTGACGTACATTCCGGGTGCATTTCTCAACACCCGCTGAACATTAACTGTCGCTGACTGGTGATAACAGAGACTGAGGAGTGCCAGGAAGCACCACAAACACACTGAGAGGAACGGCTCGCCAGCTGACTAAAATCACCATGCAGAGGAACGCATCCCATGGAACGGTGCCACTTCTACGGAACAAATTGTTCAAGAGTGTCGCATCTGTGGGGAGTGTTTGGACGCATGTGTGTGCTTACATTTCTTATCTTATATTTCAAATGAAAAAATTGAAAATATTGTCTTACAAAAACCTTAGGCAGGGATAGTGGGGTCGTGTTCCACCTCAGAACAAGAAACGTTATGTAAGGAGTTGTTTGAACGACCACCTGTTTTAAAACATTATTTAAATGAAAGGTATTAGAATGCTCTTGCCTGTATGCTTAGAAGGAAGTAGAAGAGGAAGAGGAAGTGATTGAAAGAGTAGATTGAGATAGACGTGGGAGAGAAAAGATGTAAAAGCATAATTAAGAAAAAAATGAGAGGGAAGAGAAAAAGCAGATAAAAGATAAAAAGCAAAATTAGGAGTATGGTAATGAGGAAGAAGAGGGTGAGGACTGGAAGGAAGTAGAAGAGGAAGAGGAAGAGGAAGTGATTGAAAGAGGAGGAGAATGAGGAGGTTAAGAAGGTAGACGTGGGAGAGAAAAAGGTGTAAAAGCAAAATTAGGAATAAGATAAAGAGGAAGAAGAAGAGCGTGAGGAGTGGAAGGAAGTAGAAGAGGAAAAGGAAGAAGGAAAACGGAGAATCAAAAAAAGAAAATCAATGGGAAACCGTTTAATTTGAGCAGAATGTAAAACGAAGAACGTCAGAAAAAAAAACAATAAAAAATGAGGAGAAAAAAGTAATGAAAGACGAAAGAGGAAAAAAAGGGAAAAAATTGAAAAAAACGATGAATAGAAAAGAGTGGAAGATGAAAAAGGGAAAAAAAAAGATGAAAACGTAGAATTAAAACTGGGAGAGAATGAACATAAGCAGGAGTAAATTAGAAGATGGGTGAGCGGAATAAAAGAAGACTAGACAAAAAAAGAAGAGAGAGAGAGAGAGAGAGAGAGAGAGAGAGAGAGAGAGAGAGAGAGAGAGAGTGTGTAAGCAGATTGCAGTAAGAGGTGGTGTTAAGTGTGTGTGTGTGTGTGTGTGTGTGTGTGTGTGTGTGTGTGTGTGTGTGTGTGTGTGTGTGTATTTGTAGTTCAATGCTAACAAGAGACAAATCCATCACCAAGGCTCCTGGAGGGCAAGGCGGGACGATCCAGTAGTTAACAAAGCCTCACGCCGCTGAACGCGTCATCTGTGAAAATTCAGAAGAAAAAAACTACCCGAGAAATCGTATTGTTGCAGCAGCTAAATATTTGTAACTGTAAATATTTTGTACGCCTCCCTTCATTGCCAATAATCAATATAATGGAAATATATTTGTGTGACATGTTATTATTCTTGTAAGATTAATAATACGAAGTTCTTGCTGGGCTTGTGGCAATTTTTTTTTCCGAGTGTTTGGGTAAGGGTAAGGGGGATGCGGCCAGCAGTCAGTCCTCGGGGCTTCTCGGTGTGACGAGATGTGTGTTGCGGCGCCGACAGGTTTAGGTGAAGGTGAGGGGATGAATTATGAGGGTTGGTGTGAGTAGAAGGAGCTAGGAGCATGAGGGCGTGGGTGCGGGTTTGGCATGGGCGTAATACTTGTTGCAATCATTCGGCCAGGGATGAGGGAGTCATCTGTTTTTATAAACACTCGCCTGCGCCAGAACGGGCTGGGCCAACCATCATGCCCCACCTGGAAGAAGCCTTGGGCCGACCATCAGGCCCCACCGGGAAGATGCCTATCGGCGCAATATGCAACAACGTAAAGAAAAAAAAAATATATATATATATATATATATATATATATATATATATATATATATATATATATATATATATATATATATATGTATATATATATATATATATATATATATATATATATATATATATATATATATATATATATATATATATATATATACATATATATATATATATATATATATATATATATTTATATATATATATCTATATATATATATATATATATATATATATATATATATATATATATAGAGTAACTCCACCCCGTTCAGGAGGACGCGAGTTCAATCCCCGCCCGGTGCCACCAAGCTGGGATTTTTCAGCCACTGCCGAGTGGCTTAAAACTACGCACTTGCTGTCCAGAAGACCACCTATCAACCCGGACACTATATTCTAGGATTAAAGATGAGTTCCGGGAGGGCAGCATGAGCCAATGCAAGATGGCGCACTATAAACACTCGCTTGAGCCAGAACGGGCTGGGCCGAACATCAGGACCCACCGGGAAAAAGCCTTGGGGCGACCATCAGGCCCCACCGGGAAAAAGCTTATATATATATATATATATATATATATATATATATATATAGATATATATATATATATATATATATATATATATGTATATATATATATATATATATATATATATATATATATATATATATATATATATATATATATATATATATATATATATATATATATATATATATATATATATATATATATATATATATATATATATATATATATATATATATATATATATATATATATATATATATATATATATATATATATATATATATATATATATATATATATATATATATATATATATATATATATATATATATATATATATATATATATATATATATATATATATATTTATATATATATATATTTTTTTTACGTTATTGACTATTGCGCCGTTAGGCATCTTCCCGGTGGGGCCTGAAGGTCGGCCCAAGGCTTCTTCCAGGTGGGGCCTGATGGTCGGCCCAGCCCGTTCTGGCGTAGGCGAGTGTTTATAGTGGCGCCATCTTGCATTGGCTCATGCTGCCCCCCGGAACTCGTTCTTGATTCGCTTGGACGGCTTCCTCTAGAGTCCGGGTTGATGGGTGGTCTTCAGGACAGCATGTGGGTAGTTTTAAGCCACTCGGCGGTGACTGAAAAATCCGAGTGGTAGCGTGAGGATTCGAACCCGCGTCGTCCATCACGCGGCGAATGTGGGTCCAGTATACATATATATATATACATATATATATGTATATATATATATATATATATTTATATATCTATATATATATATATATATATATATATATATATATATATATATATATATTTATATATATATATATATATATATATATATATATATATATATATATATATATATATATATATATATATATATATATATATATATATATATATATATATATATATATATATATATTACAACAAAGGAGACAGCTCAAGGGCACAAAAAAAATAAAACAATAGTAAAAAAAAGCCCGCTACTCGCTGCTCCCTAAAAAGAATCAAAAGAGGTGGCCGAAAGAAAGGTCAATTTCTGGAAGAAGTGTGTCCTGATAACCTCCTTTTGAAAGAGTTCAAGTCGTGGACAGGAGGAAATACAGATGGAGGAAGATTGTTCCAGAGTTTACCAGCGTTTGTGATGAAAGAGTGAAGATGCTGGTTAACTCTTCCATAAGGGGTTTGGACAGTATTAGGATGAGCATGAATTGAAAGTCGTGTGTAGTTGGGCCGCTGGACATGGGGGAGGCATGCAGTTAGCAAGTTCAGAAGAGCAGTCAGCGTGGAGATATCGATAGAAGATAGAAAGAGAGGCAATATCGCGGCGGAATTTAAGAGGTAGAAGACTATCAGTAGGAGGAGGAGAGCTGATAAGACGAAGAGCTTTAGACTATACTCTCTCCAGAAGAGCTGTATGAGTGGAGACTCCCCACACGTGAGATGCATACTCCACACGAGGGCGGACAAGGATCCTGTATATGGATAGCAACTGCGCGGGAGAAAAGAACTGGCGGAGACGATACAGAACGCCCAACCACGAGGAAAGTAATTTAGCGAGAGAGGAAATAGGAAGTTTCCACCTATATATATATATATATATATATATATATATATATATATATATATATATATATATATATATATATATATATATATATATATATATATATATATATATATATATATATATATATATATATATATATATATATATATATATATATATATATATATATATATATATATATATATCTTACTAAATCAGCTTCCTCTTGGCTGGGCGTTGTGTACCGTCTCTGCCAGTTCTTCTCCTCCGCACAGTTGCTACCCATTTACTGGGGCCTTGTCTGCCCTCGTATGGAGTATGCATCTCAATTTTGTGTGTGTGTGTGGGGGGGGGGAGGGTGCACTCACACAGCTCTCCTTGACAGAGTCGAGTCAAAGGCTCTTCGTCTCATCAGCTCTCCTCCTCATACTGATAGTCTTCTACCTCTCAGATTCCGCCGTCATGATTCCTCGTTTTCTATCTTTTATTGATATTTTCATGCTGACTGCTCTTCTGAACTTGCTAACTGCATGCCTCCCCCTCTCCCGCGGCCCCGCTGCACACGACGTTCTACTCATGCTCATCCCTATACTGTACTGTCCAAACCCTTTATGCAAGAGTCAACCAGCATCTTCACTCTTTAATCCCTCACGCTGGTAAACTCTGGAACAATCTTCCGTCATCTGTATTTCCTCCTGTCTATGACTTGAACTCTTTCAAGAGGAGGATATCAAGACACCTCTCTTCCCGAAATTGACCTCTCTTTTTGGACACTCCTTTGACCTCTATTCAGGAGCATTAGTGGCATTATCTTACGATTTATCTACGAACAGGGACTCTTAAGTAACTGGACAAGCAACTGCTTTCGAGAAAGCAATATGTGACCCAGGTTTTCTCATGAGTTTGGAAGTGCTCACCTCAGTTATAACTTCTAAGTGTCACTAAACCCTTGCCAAAGAAGCTGCAGGGGTCACAAGAACTGATGGGAGCTCTTGGAAGTGTACAGAGCTGCATATATGTATTTCAGTCCTATCGAGATGGAAATAAGCTCAACCAACTTTTTGCCTAAGCTGAGGAAAGGTTTGGAGATATCCAGAAGCCTTGAACAATCAGTGGTCGTCAGGAACATAAGGGTAACCTTCAATCAGCAATTCAACAGGAGTACTATCGAGGAAATATTTATCTCCCATTTTTGGACTCTGTGCTAACATAACTCAGGGAAAGGTGTACATCTGAACAAGATAGGAGTCTTTTGTTCGGAAATCTTGTACCCTGTCTTTCATTTGATTATAATTTCAATGAACTGACGGAAGCAGTTGAATTTAATGGAAAATTTATTGGTGATGCATTTATGTACCTGCCTGGGCAGGCTTTACGTGCAGGAAGGATTGGTACAAGTAAACCCCAAAGGTCCTTTAGAAGTCTATCGAAGGAAATACAGTGGAATACAAAGTTGGCGGACGAGCGGTAAGTGTCTACTCTAGACTGACTGAGGGAATACCGAAAACATTGGCGGAAAACATAACGCTTGCAGGCGGCGTTGCCAAATCAGGAGGCAACATTGCAAGGTTGAACTGAATTTTAGCTATCTGCTAATCTACAATGCGGATCTCGTTGCAGCTGAATATCTACGGTACCAGAGTTATTGGAAGCGTAATGAAACTCATGAGAGGCCAAAGGAAGTTCCTGAGAGTCGAGACATTGGCATGCGCCCCAAAAATGGGCACATCTATAAATCTTTCCATCTTATTGCAGATTTTTTCAACTATACCTGTCAGGACTTCGACAATTGCTTAAAACATACCTTAGGAACACAATAACATAAACCATGATCAGTGACAATGACTTAAATTTTGATCATAATGAAATCCTTGATGAATTTGCGCGTAAGAACAGACGCCTAAATTTGAGGTAGACCAGTTTCAATGAATTGTTGTTAACGGTAACTAATTCACCTAGTTCATTCTTACTTTATATTCATAAAATACCTGACCCACTATCCATGTATCTTGCAAAAATATGAATTTCAGCAGCAGCCTGTGTAAACGAGGACTACACAACATGTATGAATATAATTTTTTTTTTCCTTGCCAGTATATTACGTTTTTATTTGAACATGTAGTTCTAGAGTAATCAGTGTTGTTTTGAGGGTATATATTTGCGGTGCAAATTACAGAAATGAACATTATTAAAAGCAAAATATTGAAATCCCCCCAAATATATGCTGTACTTATATGCTGCCAACAAACTTCTTAAATGTACAATGTATGTATATCAATAGTTCAATGAAGTATTTATAAAAAAAAAACAGTCTAACGATGAAGGTGTAGGAAGGTGGCATACTCAAGCCGTGTCGTATCCGGAATATATATATATATATATATATATATATATATATATATATATATATATATATATATATATATATATATATATATATATATATATATATATATATATATATATATATATATATATATATATATATATATATATATATATATATATATATATATATATATATATATATATATATATATATATATATATATATATATATATATATATATACATATATACATATATATACATATATACATATATATACATATATACATATATATATATATATATATATATATATATTTATTTATTTATTTATTTATTTATTATTTTTTTACAACAAAGGAGGCAGCTCAAGGGCGCACAAAAAAAGAAAACAATAATAAAAAAGCCAGCTACTCGCTGCTCCTAAAAAAGAAACAAAAGAGGTGGCCGAAAGGAAAATCAAATACGGGAGGAGAGGTGTCCTGATACCCTCCTCTTGAAAGAGTTCAAGTCGTAGGCAGGGGGAAATACAGATGAAGGAAGATTGTTCCAGAGTTTACCAGCGTGAGGGATGAAAGAGTGAAGATGCTGGTTAACTCTTGCATAAGGGGTTTGGACAGTATAGGGATGAGCATGAGTAGAAAGTCGAGTGCAGCGGGGCCGCGGGAGGGGGGGAGGCATGCAGTTAGCAAGTTCAGAAGAGCAGTCAGCGTGGAAATATCGATAGAAGATAGAAAGAGAGGCAACATTGCGGCGGAATTTAAGAGGTAGAAGTCTATCAGTATGAGGAGGAGAGCTGATGAGACGAAGAGCCTTAGCCTCCACTCTGTCCAGAAGAGCTGTGTGAGTGGAGACCCCCCACACATGAGATGCATACTCCATACGAGGGCGGACAAGGCCCCTGTATATGGACAGCAACTGTGCAGGGGAGAAGAACTGGCGGAGACGGTACAGAACGCCCAGCCTCGAGGAAGCTGATTTAATAAGAGATGAGATATGAAGTTTCCAGTTGAGATTTTGAGTTAAGGATAGACCGAGGATGTTTAGTGTTGAGGAAGGTGATAGCTGGGTGTTGTCAAAGAATAGGGGATAGTTGTTTGGAAGATTGTGTCTAGTGGATAGGTGGAGAAACTGTGTTTTTGAGGCGTTGAAGGACACCAGGTTCTTCTTGCCCCAATCGGAAATAATAGTAAGGGCAGAGGCTAAGCGTTCTGCAGCCTCCAGCCTTGAGTCGTTAAGTTCCTGAAGGGTGGGCCTTCTATTAAAAGAAGTTGAGTAATGCAGAGTGGAATCATCGGCGTAGGAATGAATAGGACAGTTCGTTTTGGAAAGAAGATCATCAATGAACAACAGAAAAAGAGTGGGAGATAGGACAGAACCCTGTGGGACACCACTGTTAATAGATTTAGGGGAAGAACAGTGACCGTCTACCACGGCAGAAATAGAACGGTCAGAAAGGAAACTGGAGATAAAGGTACAGAGAGAAGGATAGAAACCGTAGGAGGGTAGTTTAGAGAGCAAGGATTTGTGCCAGACCCTATCAAAAGCTTTTAATATGTCCAGCGCAATAGCAAAAGTTTCACCGAAACGGCTAAGAGAGGATGACCAAGAGTCAGTTAAGAAGGCTAGGAGATCACCAGTACTAGAACGCCCCTTGTGGAACCCATACTGGCGATCAGATAGAAGGTCAGAAGTGGAAAGGTGCTTTTGAATCTTCAGGTTAAGAACATAAGAACATAAGAACATAACATAAGAACATAAGAACGCAGGAGTCTGCAAGAGGCCGGTAGGCCTGTACGAGGCAGCTCCTTTGACCCTAAGCTCCCGTGTATCTAACCCCACCTAATATCGCTGTCCATGAATTTATCTAGTCTATTTTTGAATGTGACAATTGTATTGGCACTCACCACATGACTGCTAAGCCTATTCCACTCATCCACCACCCTGTTAGTAAACCAATTTTTGCCTATGTCCCTGTTGAATCTGAATTTATCCAGTTTAAACCCGTTACTTCGTGTCCTACCCGGTTCTCTTACCAACAAAACCTTATGAATGTCTCCCTTATTAAAGCCCTTCATCCATTTATAAACCTCGATCATGTCTCCACGCACCTTCGCCTTTCTAGAGAATGCAAGTTTAACTGTTTGAGTTTCTCAACCTCTGAATCATCTTAGTCATCCTCCTCTGCACCGATTCTAACATTTTGATATCCATTCTATAGTAGGGTGACCAGAACTGAACCGCATAGTCAAGATGAGGTCTAACTAATGCTAAATATAGTTTAAGGAAGAAGACTTGTTGCTTACGCTCCTTGAAATAAATCCCAGTACCCTATTAGCTCGATTTCTAGCTTGAATGCATTGTGCCCTTGGACGGAGATCAGAGAGCTCACTAAGACCCCTAAATCTCTCGCACCCAGACCTACTTATGAGAGTGTCATTTAAGCAATAGTTATGTGAGGGGTTGTTCCTACCTACACTCAGAATACTGCACTTCCCTACATTGAACTCCATCTGCCATTTATCCGCCCAGTCATATAATCTGTTGAGTTCACCTTGGAGAATACTAGCGTCCTGATCCGACTCAATTACTCTACCGATCTTGGTATCATCTGCAAATTTACTAACATCACTACTAATTCCTGTGTCTAAGTCATTGATATAAATAATAAACAAAAGTGGACCTAATACCGAACCTTGTGGGACCCCTCGTAACACATCCCCAGTCAGATCTTTTACCATTGATTTGCACTTTGCTTCCTATTGCTAAGCCACGCCTTGACCCAGTTCAAAACTTTACCCTCTACTCCATGAGCCTGTAATTTAAGCAACAGTCGTTGGTGAGGAACTTTGTCAAACGCTTTACTAAAATCAAGATAGATTACATCATAATTTTCATCTCTGTCAACCGCCTCAAATACTTTATTGTAGAAGGACAAGAGATTGGTGAGGCATGACCTACCTTTTGTGAACCCATGCTGCGAGTCGTGAATTAAGCTATGTTTCTCTAAATGCTCCCGAATGTTCCTGGCTATTATGGACTCCAGCATCTTCCCTATAACCGATGTTAAGTGAATTGGGCGATAGTTTGAAGCAACTGACCTGTCCCCCTTTTTAAAAATCGGCGTCACATTAGCTACTTTCCATAGGCTCGGCACATAGCCAGTATTTACCGACATCTTAAAGATGTCGGTTAGTGGGTCACTGATTATATCACCTAACTCCTTTAATACCCTCGGAAATATCCCGTCAGGACCTGGCGACTTGTTCCTCTTAAGCTTATCTATCTCATCCTGAACTATTTGCCTGGTAATGATTATATCCCTCAATTTATCGCCATCCCCGCCCTCGTACACCTGAACTCTTTCCGGTATAGTCGTTCGATCCTCCTGTGTGAATACTGAAAGGAAGTAGTCGTTCAACAATGTGCTCATATTTTCGTAATTTTCTACTAGCTCCCCTGTGTTTGTTTTCAGCGGTCCAATTTTCTCCCGTGTTTTTGTTCTATACATCTGAAAGAAACCCTTAGGATTACTTTTCGCCTCATTTGCTACTTTGATCTCATAGTTCTTTTTTGCTAAGGATTGATTCAAAAGCTTTAGATAGACAAGAAAGTAAAGCTATAGGACGGTAGTTTGAGGGATTGGAGCGGTCACCCTTCTTAGGCACAGGCTGTATGAAGGCATACTTCCAGCAAGAAGGAAAGGTAGATGTTGACAGGCAGAGGCGAAAGAGTTTGACCAGGCAGGGTGACAGCACGGAGGCACAGTTTTTAAGGACAATAGGAGGCACTCCATCAGGTCCATAAGCCTTCTGAGGATTGAGGCCAGAGAGAGCATAGAAAACATCATTTTGAAGAATTTTTATAACAGGCATAAAGAAGTCAGAGGGGGGATGTGTAGGAGGAATATGCCCAGAATCGTCCAGAGTGGAGTTTTTAGAAAAAGTCTGAGAGCAGAGTTCAGCCTTAGAGATAGATGAGACGGCAGTGTTGCCGTCAGGACTGAGGAGTGGAGGGAAAGATGAAGAAGTGAAGTTGGTGGAGATGTTTTTAGCTAGATGCCAGAAGTCACGGGAAGAGTTAGAGAAAGCAAGGTTTTGACATTTTCTATTAATGAAAGAATTTTTGGTTAGTCGGAGAATGGATTTGGAACGATTTCGGGCAGAAATGTAAAGTTCATAATTAGCATTAGTTTGAAGGCTCTGGTACCTTTTGTGAGCTACCTCTCTATCATTGACAGCACGAGAACAAGCGTGATTAAACCAAGGCTTTTTAGCGTGAGGAGTAGAGAAAGAACGAGGAATGTATGCCTCCATTCCAGAGACAATCACCTCTGTGATGCGCTGAGCACACACAGAGGGGTCTCTATCCTGGAAGCAATAATCATTCCACGGGAAATCGGAAAAGTATATCCTCAGGTCGTCCCACCGAGCTGAAGCAAAATGCCAGAAGCATCGCCTCATCGGTGGGTCCAGAGGGTGTACAGGAGCGATAGGACAGGATGCAGAAATAAGATTGTGATCGTAGGAGCCCAACGGAGAGAACAGTTTGACAGAATAAGTAGAAGGGTTTGAGGTAAGGAAGAGGTCTAGAATATATATATATATATATATATATATATATATATATATATATATATATATATATATATATATATATATATATATATATGTATATATATATATATATATATATATATATATATATATTTTCCGGCTACGCCACTGGTTGAGAGTGCCGCCTTCCTAAACCTTCACCTTCCTAGAGGGTTAGATTAGTGCAGTCCAGCCTTTCACTAGCATAGTTATAGCACCTCCCAGCCTCTCTGCAGCACAGGACACCTTCTGAATCTCTAGCGCAGAGCATGGGAGTGCCACCTTTCTATATCTTCACTTTCCTACAGGGTCAGATTAGTGCAGTCCAGCCTTTCACTAGCATAGTTATAGCACCTCCCAGCCTCTCTGCAGCAAATGACACCTTCTGATTCCCTAGCACAGAGCATGGGTGTGCCACCTTTCTACATCTTCACCTTCCTTCAGGGTCAGATTAGTGCAGTCCAGCCTTTCACTAGCATAGTTATAACACCTACAAGCCTCTCTGCAGCACATGGTACCTCATTCCCTAACACTGAGCCAGAGAGTGCCAAATTTCTACGCATTCACCCTCCTACTGGGTCAAATTAGTGCAATCCAAACTTTTACTAGCATAGTTCGACCACTTCTAAGCCTCTCTGCAGCACTTGACACCTTCTGATTCCCTAGCACTGAGCCAGAGAGTGCCACCTTCCTACACCTTCACCTTCCTGCTGGGTCAGATTAGTGTAGTCCAGCCTTTCACTAGCATAGTTATAACACCTTCAAGCCTCTCTGCTGCACATGACACCTTCTGACTCCCTAGCACTGAGCCAGAGAGTGCCACCTTCCTACACCTTCACCTTCCTGCAGGGTCAGAATAGTACAGTCCAGCCTTTCACTAGCATAGTTATAACACCTTCAAGCCTCTCTGCTGCACATGACACCTTCTGACTCCCTAGCACTGAGCCAGAGAGTGCCACCTTCCTACACCTTCACCTTCCTAGAGAGTCAGATTAGTGCAGTCCAGTTTTTTACTAGCATTGTTATAACACCTCAAAGTCCCTCTGTAGTACATGACACCTTCTGATTCCCTAGCACTGGGCCAGAGAGTGCCACCTTTCTACGCATTCACCGTCTTACATGGTCAAATTAGTGCAGTCTAGCCTTTCACTAGCATAATTAGAACACCTTCAAACCACTGTGCAGCACATGACACATTTTAATTCCTTACCACTGAGATAGAAAGTGCCTCCTTCCTACACCTTCACCTTCCTACAGGGTCAGATTAGTGCAGTCCAGCCTGTCACTAACATAGTTATAACACCTCCAAGCCTCTCTGCAGCACATGACACCTGGTTCTCTAGTACTGAGCCAGAGAGTGCCACCTTCCTACACCTTCACCTTCTTTCAGGGACAGATTAGTGCAGTTCAGCCTTTCACTAGCATAGTTAAAACACCTTCAAGCCACTCTGCAGCACATGACACCTTCTTATTCATTGGCACTTAACTAAAAAGTGCCACATTCCTACAGCTGCATCTTCCAACAGGGACAGATTAGTGCAGTCCAGCCTTGCAATAGCATATTTATAACACCTTCAAGCTTTTCTGGAACACATGACACCTTCTGATGCCCTAGAACAGAGCTTGAAAGTGCTACATTCCTACACCTTCACCTTCCTACAGTGTCAGATTAGTCCAGTCCAGCCTTTCACTACCATAGTTATAGGCGGTGGCTGAATCGACAGAGTAACACCACCGCGTTCAGGAGGACGCGAGTTCAATAACCGCCCGGTGCCACCAAGCTGGGATTTTTCAGCCGCCGCCGAATGGCTTAAAACTACCCACATGCTGTCCAGAAGACCACCTATCAACCCGGACTCTAGATTCTAGGATTAAAGATGAGCTCCGGGAGGGCAGCATGAGACAATGCAAGATGGCGCCACTATAAACACTCGCCTGCGCCAGAACGGGCTGGGCCGACCATCAGGACCCACCGGGAAGAAGCCTTGGGCCGACCATCAGGCCCCACCGGGAAAAAGCCTACCGGTGCCATAGGCCGCGATGTAAAAAAAAAAAAAAAAAAAAAAACCACCAAGTCTCTCTGCAGCACATGACACCCTCTGATTCCCTAGCACTGAGTCAGAGAGTGCCACCTTCATACTACATCAGAATAGTTCAGTACAGCTTTTCATTAGCATAGTTATAACACCTTGAATCCTCTCTTCAGCACATGACACCTTTAGATTCCCTAGCCCTGTGCCAGAGAGTGCCAACTTCCTACACTTTCACTTTCCTACATCGTCAGATTAGTGCAGTCCAGCCGTTCACTAGCATAGTTATAACACCTACAAGCCTCTCTGCAGCACATGGTACCTTCTGATTCCTTAACGCAGAGCTTGAGAGTGCCGCCTTCCTACACTTTCATCCTCCTACAGGGTCAGATTAGTGCTGTCCAGCCTTTCACCAACATAGTTATAACACCTTCAAGCCTCTCTGCAGCACATGGTACCTGATTCCCTTACACTAAGTCAGAGAGTGCCACCTTCCTACGCATTCACCCTTCTACAGGGTGAAATTAGTGCAGTCCAACCTTTCACTAGCATAGTTATAACACCTTCAAGCCTCTCTGCAGCACATGACACCTTCTGATTCCTTAGCACTGAGCCAGAGAGTGCCACCTTCCTACACCTTCACCTTCCTACAGCGTCAGATTAGTGTAGTCCAGCCTTTAACTAGCATGGTTATAACACCTCCCAGCATCTCTGCAGCACATGACACCTGGGGCGGTATCAATAAATACTGCTAGCAGTACTTTTAGTAGTGCTGCTAGAAGCTGTTTTCCTTTTAGCAGTAGCTTTTAACTTTACTGTCCTTTTCTGTCCAAATTACTTTGCCAATAATAATTATTTACGCCGAAAAGCCCCTCCCCAATTCTGGCTAAGCTCCGACCCCCCTTCACCTGATTGGCTGTTCATGACGTTATGCGTTGTATCAAAGACACGTACCAAATATACATAATTAAGATAATCTGACAAGTTTTATGATTAAAAAAATATTCGTAATTTAATTGAATGGCGGCACTCTAACAATCAATGGCATCACCTAAGAAACAAAGTACAATAATAAGTAAGCCAGTTTTGAAGGGATAACGGCGGTTTCAAAACAAGATGTGAAGGCGATTATAGTTGGCTACCTTAATGCACACTTTCCGTCATTATTTCCTACATAGCTCATTCATACTAAATATAATCACATAAAAAAATATCTTCTACAGTAACTTCATACAGGTAGGAATCATTGTATTAAGGAATAAGTTTTGGATCCTTGACTTGGAGGGACGGGTGTGTACGCTCGCGGAACAGCGGGTGACGGTGAACGCGGCAGACGACGCACCCGTCCCTCCAAGCCAGAGATACGAAAGTTATTACTTATTCTTACCTGTATGAAGTTACTGTAGAAGATATGTTTTATGTGATTATATTTAGTGTGCCTATGTGCATGAGCTATGTAGGAAATAATGACGGAAAGTGTGCATTACTTAATAGGTAGCATACTATAATCGCCTTTAATGCTACATTGCTTGTTTTTAATTGACGCCTCCCCCCTGGAACAGCTGTTTGTCCGTATTTTTATTGGTACAACACTTCAGACACTATAATTAGTGCGCGGGGGCGACCAGTCAGCTGTTATTATCGTTATTATATTGAATGAGACATCCGAAAAGTTAGCTTTTAAGTCGTTACAGAGGGTGCCACCTTCCAACACATTCATCTTCCTACAAGGTCAGATGGGTGCAGCCCAGCCTTTCACTAGCATAGTTATAACACCTCCAAGCCTCCCTGCAGCACATGACACCTTCTGATTCCCTAGCACTGAGCCAGAGAGTGCCACCTTCCTACATGTTCATCTTTCTACAACATCAGAATAGTGCAGTCCAGCCTTTCACTAGCATAGTTATAACACCTCCAAGCCGCTCTGAAGCACATAACCCCTAATTCCCTTGAACTGAGCCAGAGAGTGCCACCTTCCTACACGTTCACCTTCCTACAGCGACAGATTAGTGCAGTCCAGCCTTTCACTAGCATAACTATAACACCTCCACGCCTCTCTGAAGCACATTACACCTTCTGATTCCGTAGCACTGATCCAAAGAGTGCGACCTTCCTACACCTCCATCTTCCTTCACGGTCAGATTAGTTTAGTCCAGCCTTTCACTAGCATATTTACAACACCTCCACGCCTCTCTGCAGCACATGTCAACTAATTCCCTAGCACTGATGTTGAGAGTGCCACCTTTCTACACCTTCACCTTCCTCCAGCGTCAGACTAGTGCAGTGCAGCCTTTCACTAACTAACTAACTTTCACTAACCATGAACTTTACATTTCAGCATTTCTTCGACTTACCAAAACCACTTTTATCAATAGAAATGTCAACACCTTGCTTTCTCTAATTCACCCCTTGACTTCTGGTACCTAGCAACAATATCACCAATTTCACTTCTTCCTCTTTCTCTCCTCTCCTTAATCCTGACTGGAGCACTGCCGTCTTATCTATCACTAAGGCTGAACTCTTTGCTCACACATTCTGTAAGAACTCCACCCTGGACGATTCTTGGTATATTCCTCCTACTCATACCCCCTCTGACTCCTTTATATCTATTATTAAGATTTTTCATAATGATGTTTTCTATGCCCTCTCTGGCCTTAACTCTCAGCAGTCAGTATGGAGGAGCAGGTGAAAGCATATCGATATTGAGGAGCAAGTGAAAGCATATCGATCTTGAGGATGAGATGAAAGCACCTTCATATTGAAGAGCAGATGATACCACCTCGATATTTAGGAGCAGATGAACGCACTTCGATATCAATTAGCAGATGAAAGCACCTCGATAGTGATGAGCAGATGAAAGCACCTCAATATTGAGGAACAGGTGAAAGCATATCGATATTGATGAGCAGATGAAAGAAAATCGAAAATGAGGAGCAGATGAAAGCATATCGATATTGAGGAGCAAGTGAAAGCATATCGATATTGAGGAGCAAGTGAAAGCATATCGATATTGAGGAGCAAGTGAAAGCATATCGATATTGAGGAGCAAGTGAAAGCATATCGATATTGAGGAGCAAGTGAAAGCATATCGATATTGAGGAGCAGGTGAAAGCATATCGATATTGAGGAGCAAGTGAAAGCACATCGATATTGAGGAGCAGATGAAAGCACCTCGATATTGAGTAGCAGATGAAAGCACCTCGATATTGAGGAGCACGTGAAAGCACATCGATATTGAGGAGCAGGTGAAAGCATATCGATATTGAGGAGCAGATGAAAGCACCTTGATATTGAGAACCAGAAGAAAGCACCTTGATATTGAGGAGCACGTGAAAGCACATCGATATTAAGGAGCAGGTGAAAGCACCTCGATATTGGGGAGCAAGTGAAAGCACTTTGATATTGAGGAGCAAATGATAGCACATCGATATTGAGGAGCAGATGAAAGCACCTCGATATTGAGGAGCAGATGAAAGCACCTCGATATTGAGCGATATTGAGGAGCAGGTGAAAGCACATCGATATTGAGGAGCAGGTGAAAGCACATCTATATTGAGGTACAGGTGAAAGCTCGTTGATATTGAGGTCAGATGAAAGCACATTATTATTGAGAAGGAGATAAAAGCATCTTGATATTGAGGAACACATGATAGTACCTCGATACTGAGGGGCAGATGAAAGCACTAGGAGCAGATGAAAAGCACCTTTTATAGGTGGAGTGAAAGCACATCGATATTTATGAGGCAGATGAATGAACTTTGATATTGAGAGCCTTGAATTGAGGAACACATGATAGTACCTCGATACTGAGGGGCAGATGAAAGCACTTCGATATTGAGGAACATATGAAAGCACCTCGGTATTGAGGAGCAGATGAAAGCACATCGATATTGAGGAGCAGATGATAGCAACTCGATATTGATGAGCAGATGAAAGCACCTCCATACTGAAGAGCAGATGAAAGCTCCTCGATAATGAGGAGCAGATGAAAGCACCTCGATATTGAGGAGCAGATGATAGCACATCCATATTGAGGAGCAAATGAAAGCACCTTGATATTGAGTAGCAGAAGAAAGCACCTTGATATTGAGGAGCAGATGAAAGCACCTTGATATTGAAGAGCAGAAGAAAGCACCTCGATATTGAGGAGTAGATGAAAGCACATCGATATTGAGGTCAGATGAAAGAACCTTGATATTGAGGAGCAGAAGAAAGCACCTTGATATTGAGGAGCACATGAAAGCTCCTCGATAATGAGGAGTAGATGAAAGCACCTCGATATTGAAGAGCAGATGAAAGCACATCCATATTGAGGAGCAGATGAAAGCACCTTGATATTGAGGAGCAGATAAAAGCACGTCGATATTGAGGAGCAGATGAAAGCACATCGATATTGTTGAGCAGGTGAAAGCATCTCGATATTGAGGAGCAGATGAAAGCACCTTGATATTGAGAAGCAAATGAAAGCACTTCGATATTAAGAAGCAGGTGAAACCACATCGATATTGAGGAGCAGATGAAAGCACAGCAGATGAAAGCACCTTGAAATTGAGGAGCAGATGAAAGCACCTTGATAAAGAGGAGCAGGTGAAAGCACCTCGATATTGATGAGCAGAGGAAAGCACCTCGATATTGAGGAGCAGATGAAAGAAACTCGATTTTGAGGAACAGATGAAAGCATCTCGATATTGAGGAGCAGATGAAAGCACCTCGATATTGAGGAACAGATGAAAGCACTTCGATATTGAGCAGCAGACGAAAGCACCTCGTTATTGATGAGCAGATAATAGGACCTCTATATTGAGTAGCAGATGAAAGCACCTCATTATTGAGGAGCAGATGAAAGCACCTCGATATTGAGGAGCAGATGAAAGCACCTCGATATTGAGGAGCAGATGAAAGAACCTTGATATTGAGGAGCAGATGAAAGAACCTTGATATTGAGGAACAGATGAAAGAACCTTGATATTGAGGAGCAGATGAAAGAACCTTGATATTGAGGAACAGATGAAAGCACATCAATATTGAGGAACAGATGAAAGAACCTTGATATTGAGGAACAGATGAAAGAACCTTGATATTGAGGAACAGATGAAAGAACCTTGATATTGAGGAGCAGATGAAAGCACATCAATATTGAGGAACAGATGAAAGAACCTTGATATTGAGGAACAGATGAAAGAACCTTGATATTGAGGATCAGATGAAAGAACCTTGATATTGAGGAACAGATGAAAGAACCTTGATATTGAGGAACAGATGAAAGAACCTTGATATTGAGGAACAGATGAAAGAACCTTGATATTGAGGAACAGATGAAAGAACCTTGATATTGAGGAGCAGATGAAAGAACCTTGATATTGAGGAACAGATTAAAGCACCTCAATATTGAGGAGCAGATGAAAGAACCTCGATATTGAGGAGCAGATGAAAGAACCTTGATATTGAGGAGCAGATGAAAGAACCTCGATATTGAGGAGCAGATGAAAGAACCTTGATATTGAGGACCAGATGAAAGAACCTTGATATTGAGGTGCAGATGAAAGTGATATTGAGAAGCAGATGAAAGAACCTTGATATTGAGGAGCAGATGAAAGAACCTCGATATTGAGGACCAGATGAAAGCACTTGATATTGAGGAGCAGATGAAAGCACTCGATATTGAGGAGCAGATGAAAGCACATCGATATTGAAGAGCAGATGATAGCACCTCGATATTGAGGAGCAGATGAAAGAACCTCGATATTGAGGAGCAGATGAAAGCACCTCGATATTGAGGAGCAGATGAAAGAACCTTGATATTGAGGAGCAGATGAAAGAACCTCGATATTGAGGAGCAGATGAAAGAACCTTGATATTGAGGAACAGATGAAAGAACCTTGATATTGAGGAGCAGATGAAAGAACCTCGATATTGAGGAGCAGATGAAAGAACCTCGATATTGAGGAGCAGATGAAAGCACATCAATATTGAGGAACAGATGAAAGAACCTTGATATTGAGGAACAGATGAAAGAACCTTGATATTGAGGAGCAGATGAAAGCACATCGATATTGAGGAGCAGATGAAAGAACCTTGATATTGAGGAGCAAATGATAGCACCTCGATATTGAGGAGCAGATGAAAGCACCTTGATATTGAGGAGCAGATGAAAGAACCTTGATATTGAGGAGCAGATGAAAGCACCTCGATATTGAGGAGCAGATGAAAGCACTTCGATATTGAGGAGCAGATGAAAGCACCTTGATATTGAGGAGCAGATGAAAGCACCTCTATATTGAAGAGCAGATGAAAGCACCCCGATATTGAGGAGCAGATGAAAGCACCTCGATATTGAGGAGCAGATGAAAGCACCTTGATATTGAGTAGCAGATGAAAGCACCTTGATATTGAGGAGCAGATGAAAGCACCTCGATATTGAGGAGCAGATGAAAGCACATCGATATTGAGGAGCAGGTGAAAGCACATCGATATTGAGGAGCAGAAGTGAAAGCACCGATATTGAGGAGCAGATGAAAGCACCCGATATTGAGGAGCAGGTGAAAGCACATCGATATTGTGGAGCAGATGAAAGCACCTTGATAGTGAGGAGATGAAAGCACCTTGATATTGAGGAGCAGATGAAAGCACCTCGATATTGAGGAGCAGATGAAAGCACCTTGATATTGAGGAGCAGATGAAAGCACCTCGATATTGAGGAGCAGATGAAAGCACCTCGATATTGAGGAGCAGATGAAAGCACCTCGATATTGAGGAGCAGATGAAAGCACCTCGATATTGAGGAGCAGATGAAAGCACCTCGATATTGAGGAGCAGATGAAAGCACCTCGATATTGAGGAGCAGATGAAAGCACCTCGATATTGAGGAGCAGATGAAAGCACTCGATATTGAGGAGCAGATGAAAGCACCTCGATATTGAGGAGCAGATGAAAGCACTGATATTGAGGAGCAGATGAAAGCACCTCGATATTGAGGAGCAGATGAAAGCACCTCGATATTGAGGAGCAGATGAAAGCACCTCGATATTGAGGAGCAGATGAAAGCACCTCGATATTGAGGAGCAGATGAAAGCACCTTGATATTGAGGAGCAGATGAAAGCACCTCGATATTGAGGAGCAGATGAAAGCACCTCGATATTGAGGAGCAGATGAAAGCACCTCGATATTGAGGAGCAGATGAAAGAACCTCGATATTGAGGAGCAGATGAAAGAACCTCGATATTGAGGAGCAGATGAAAGCACCTTGATATTGAGGAGCAGATGAAAGAACCTCGATATTGAGGAGCAGATGAAAGAACCTTGATATTGAGGAGCAGATGAAAGCACCTCGATATTGAGGAGCAGATGAAAGAACCTTGATATTGAGGAGCAGATGAAAGAACCTCGATATTGAGGAGCAGATGAAAGCACCTCGATATTGAGGAGCAGATGAAAGAACCTCGATATTGAGGAGCAGATGAAAGCACCTCGATATTGAGGAGCAGATGAAAGCACCTCGATATTGAGGAGCAGATGAAGATGATAGCACCTCGATATTGAGGAGCAGATGAAAGCACATCGATATTGAGGAGCAGATGAAAGAACCTTGATATTGAGGAGCAGATGAAAGCACATCGATATTGAGGAGCAGATGAAAGCACTTTGATATTGAGGAGCAGATGAAAGCACCTCGATATTGAGGAGCAGATGAAAGCACTTCGATATTGAGGAGCAGATGAAAGCACCTCGATATTGAGGAGCAGATGAAAGCACCTCGATATTGAGGAGCAGATGAAATCACTTCGATATTGAGGAGCAGATGAAAGCACCTCGATATTGAGGAGCAGATGAAAGCACCTTGATATTGAGGAGCAGATGAAAGCACCTCGATATTGAGGAGCAGATGAAAGCACCTCGATATTGAGGAGCAGATGAAAGCACTTCGATATTGAGGAGCAGAAGAAAGCACATTCATATTGATTAGCAGAAGAAAGCACCTTGATATTGAGGAGCAGATGAAAGCACATCGATATTGAGGAGCAGATGAAAGCACATCGATATTGAGGAGCAGATGAAAGCACATAGATATTGAGGAGCAGATGAAAGCACATCGTTATTGAGGAGCAGATGAAAGCACCTCGATATTGAGGAGCAGATGAAAGCACCTCGATATTGAGGAGCAGATGAAAGCACATCGATATTGAGGAGCAGATGAAAGCACCTTGATATTGAGGAGCAGATGAAAGCACCTTGATATTGAGGAGCAGATGAAAGCAGCTCGATATTGGGGAGCAGATGAAAGCCACTCGATATTGAGGAGCAGATAATAACACCTCGATGTTGAGGACCAGATGAAAGCCACTCGATATTGAGGAGCAGATGAAAGATCCTTGATATTGAGGAGCAGATGAAAGAAACTCGATATTGAGGAGCAGATGAAAGCAACTCGATATTGAGGAGCAGATGAAAGCACCTCGATATTGAGGAGCAGATGAAAGCACCTTGATATTGAGGAGCAGATGAAAGCACTTCGATATTGAGGAGCAGATGAAAGAACCTTGATATTGAGGAGCAGATGAAAGCACCTCGATATTGAGGAGCAGATGATAGCACCTCGATATTGAGGAGCAGATGAAAGAACCTTGATATTGAGGAGCAGATGAAAGAACTCGATATTGAGGAGCAGATGAAAGCACCTGATATTGAGGAGCAGATGAAAGCACCTCGATATTGAGGAGCAGATGAAAGCACCTTGATATTGAGGAGCAGATGAGCACCTCGATATTGAGGAGCAGATGAAAGAACTGATATTGAGGAGCAGATGAATGAAGATATTGAGGAGCAGGTGGTAGCGATATTGAGGAGGTGATGAAAGGATATTGAGGAGCAAATGATAGGATATTGAGGAGCAGATGGTGGTGGTAGATGAGGGGTGGTGTGGTGGTTGTGGAGGTGGTGGTGGTAGCGATGAGGGGTGGGGTGGTTGTGGTGGTGGGAGGTGGTGGTGGTAGCGATGAGGGGTGGGGTGGTGGTGGAGGAGGTGGTGGTGGTAGCGATGAGGGGTGGGGTGGTGGTGGTGGTGGTAGTAGAGGTGGTGGTGGTAGCGATGAGGGGTGGGGTGGTGGTGGTGGAGGTGGTGGTAGCGATGATGGGTATGGTGGTGGTGGTGGTGGTGGTGCTAGCGATGAGGGGTGGTGTGGTGGTGGTGGTGGTAGAGATGAGGGGTGTGGTGGAGGTGGTGGTGGTGGTAGTGGTGGTGGTGGTGGTGGTGGTAGGATGAGGTGGGGTGGTGGTGGTGGAGGTGGTGGTGGTAGCGATGAGGGGTGGGGTGGTGGTGGTGGAGGTGGTGGTGGTAGCGATGAGGGGTGGGGTGGTGGTGGTGGTAGAGGTGAAGGTGGTAGCGATGAGGGTGGGGTGGTGGTGGTGGAGGTGGTGGTGGTGGTGGTGGTGGTGGTGGTGATGGTGATGGTGGTGGTGGTGGTAGAGATGAGGGTGGTGGTGGTGGTGGTGGTGGTGGTGGTGGTGGTGGTAGCGATGAGGGGTGGGGTGGGGGGGTGGGGGTGGAGGTGGTGGTGGTAGCGATGAGGGTGGTGGTGGTGGTGGAGGTGGTGGTGGTAGCGATGAGGGGTGGGGTGGTGGTGGTGGAAGTAGAGGTGGTAGAGGTAGCGATGAGGGGGTGGTGGTGGTGGAGGTGGTGGTGGTAGCGATGAGGGTGGGGTGGTGGTGGTGGTAGCGATGTTGGGTGTGGTGGTGGTGGTGAAGGTGGTGGTGGTAGCGATGAGGGGTGGGGTGGTGGTGGTGGTGGTGGTGGGGGTGGTGGTGGTGGTGGTGGTGGTGGTAGCGATGAGGGGTGGGGTGGTGGTGGTGGAGGTGGTGGTGGTAGCGATGAGGGGGGGGGTAGTGGTGGGGGGGGTGGCGGTGCGGGGGGGGGTGGTGGTGGTGGTCAAGGTGGTGGTGGCTGCGATGAGGGGTGGGGTGGTGGTGGTGGTGGTGGTAGCGATGAGGGGTGGGGTGGTGGTGGTTGAAGGTGTTGGTGGTAACGATGATGGGTGGGGTGGTGGTGGAAGTGGTGGTGGTGGTAGCGATGAGGGTGGGGTGGTGGTGGTGGTAGTAGAGGTGGTTGTTGTAGCGATGAGGGTGGGGTGGTGGTGGTTGAAGGTGGTGGTGGTAACGATGATGGGTGGGGTGGTGGTGGTGGTGGTGGTTGCGATGAGGGGTGTGGTGGTGGTGGTGGTGGTAGCGATGAGGGGTGGGGTGGTGGTGGTGGTAGCGATGAGGGGTGGGGTGGTGGTGGTGGTGGTGGTGCTAGCGATGAGGGGTGGTGTGGTGGTGGTGGTGGTGGTAGCGATGAGGGTGGGTGGTGGTGGTGGAGGTGGTGGTGGTAGCGATGAGGGGTGGGTGGTGGTGGTGGTGGTGGTGGGTGGTGGTGGGGTGGTGGTGGTGGAGGTGGTGGTGGTAGCGATGAGGGTGGTGGTGGTGGTGGAGGTGGTGGTGGTAGCGATGAGGGGTGGGGTGGTGGTGGTGGTGGTGGTGGTGGTAGCGATGAGGGGTGGTGGTGGTGGTAGGATGAGGGTGGTGGTGGTAGCGATGAGGGGTGGTGGTGGTGGTGGTGGTTGTTGTGGTGGTGGTGGTAGCGATGAGGGGTGGGGTGGTGGTAGTGGTGAAGGTGGTGGTGGTAGCGATTAGGGGTGGGTGGTGGTGGTGGTGGTGGTAGCGATGAGGGTGGGGTGGTGGTAGTAGAGGTGGGGTGGTGGTAGCGATGAGGGGTGGGTGGTGGTGGTGGGGGTGTTGGTGGTGGTGGTAGCGATGAGGGGTGGGGTGGTGGTGGTGGAGGTGGTGGTGGTAGCGATGAGGGGGGGGGTGGTGGTGGTGGTGGTAGCGATGAGGGGTGGGGTGGTGTTGGTGGGTGGTGGTGGTAGCGATGAGGGGTGGTGGCGGTGGTGGTGGTGGTGGTGGTGGTGGTGGTGGTGTTGGCTGTGGTGGTGGTGGTTGTGGTGGTGGTGGTGGTGGGGGTGGTGGTGGGGGTGGTGGTGGTGGTAGCGATGTGGGGTGGGGTGGTGGTGGTGAAGGTGGTGGTGGTAGCGATGATGGGTGGTGGTGGTGGTGGTGGTGGTAGTAGAGGTGGTGGTAACGATGAGGGGTGGGTGGTGGTGGGTGTGGTGGTGGTGGTGGGGTTGTGGGGTGGTGGTGGTAGCGATGGCGGGGTGGGGTGGTGGTGGTGGTAGTAGAGGTGGTGGTGGTAGCGATGAGGGGTGGGGTGGTGGTGGTGGTAGTAGAGGTGGTGGTGGTAGCGATGTTGGGTGGTGTGGTGGTGGTGGTAGTAGAGGTGGTGGTGGTAGCGATGTGGGGTGGTGGTGGTGGTAGTAGAGGTGGTGGTGGTAACGATGAGGGGTGGGGTGGTGGTGGTAGCGATGAGGGGTGGGGTGGTGGTAGTAGAGGTGGTGGTGGTAGCGATGAGGGGTGGGGTGGTGGTGGTGGTGGTAGTAGAGGTGGTGGTGGTGGTGGTGGTGGTAGTAGAGGTGGTGGTGGTAGCGATGCGGGGTGGGGTGGTGGTGGTAGCGATGAGGGGTGGGGTGGTGGTGGTAGCGATGAGGAGTGGGGTGGTGGTGGTGGTGGTAGTAGAGGTGGTGGTGGTAGCGATGATGGGTAGTGTGGTGGTGGTGGTAGAGGTGGTGGTAGATCACGTAATCTAAAACCACTGATCACAAACTTTTGACTCGTGAAGAGAACGATCGCTTGCACATCTTAAATTGTAGTAGGGTATAAAAAAATCGGCAATCTTCTTCCTTCTGCAGAATCGTAACGAGAAACCAGGAATCCATCGCAGAGAAGAAACAATAACCTTTACGAAGAATTAGAAAAATACCGAGGCCCAAAAATATACTGAACATAACTCCTTTGTGGGTAATGAGAAACAACCGCTAATTAAAGATAAAAAAGAAGATAGAAAGAGATAAAAATAGCGAGCAAAACTTTCTTGAGGGGAAGCCGCAAGACGCTCACAAGCAGCATCAACCTTGACACTCGGGTTACATGGATGCGCTGCTCTGACTCCGATCGTGTTTTGAGCGAGGTGTGTTTGCGTCATAATCCCCGGGTACGGCCTGTAGCAAGACATTTAGCGCTGGGCAGGAGAGGCCCCCCTTTTGGCGAGTGTGATATTAAGTTCGTGATCAATGGAAACTTTGTGTGACCTCTGTGGGATGCAGGAGACCCGGAGAGGATGTTATGCAGACGGGGGGACTAGAATGCAGTGTGGGGTGTTTGAGTGAGACAGAGAGAGAGAGAGAGAGAGAGAGAGAGAGAGAGAGAGAGAGAGAGAGAGAGAGAGAGAGAGAGAGAGAGAGAGAGAGAGAGAGAGAGAGAGAGAGAGAGAGAGAGAGAGAGAGAGAGAGAGAGAGAGAGACGATATACATATTTTTTTTCTTTATCATTGGTGTCTTTCAAGCTCCTATTATGTTGGTCAGTCTTAATTTAAACAAAAAAAAACATGTAAATAATTCAGCTGATGCGTCACCTCCATAATGGCGTCGCTCTCCTCTCCTCATCGTCTTTCCCAATAGTTATTTTATTTTTTTGTACTCTCCGCTGCAAACTCCTCTCGGTTAATAAGCACTAAAAACCGCGAGGATGTCTCATATTAAAAAAAAAGCTCCTCGCTGCCACAAATACTTCAGATGCGGCGAAATATTAATTACTTTACAATCCCGGTTGGAACCCTCATTTTTATTTTTTAACATTTAGGTTTTATTCTCTCCTTAGGTCAAAAAGTCTCAAGTCCTCGCTAGACAAACGTGCTTCCTGGTGAGACTGGCAACGGTGTTCCTTTAAATGTTGGCAGGCGATTTGTTGGCAGGCGCGGATTTGTCTCCGTCTTACAAAGCACTGAATGAAGCAGCAACATATTTTCTTTATCTTTCGGACATTAAAAGTAGGTTCAGGTTTAGTTTTTGAGAAGTAAATCGCACCTCATTATTCGATCAGGTCGGTAACAGAAGAAAAACCGAGAGCAACATTGAAGAAAAAAAAACCGACAGAATGATCATAATCTTCTCATTCACCAAAAAATAATGCCCCGACCAATAAAAAGAGATATCGAGCCAAAGTTCAGCGTTGTCTGCCTCTGACTATAATGCCACTTAAGTAAAGAGACGTGTTGCCTCCATCCGACGAGATATCTTATTGTCCCACACGAGTGACTGGCATTTCCTCCGAGCCCCGAGAGTCATTTCCTTTGCGTCTCAGTAAACTACATTGAACACCCTCTTACAAAACCTGCCTTCTACTAATCTCGGCTCCTCCTTAAGCCCACTATTTATATCCTTTAGAGCCGATTTCACAGTCCAACACAGTGTCTTCGTAACAGCCCGAACCAGACTATAGAATCCCATACAATCCAAAATGGTGAGGTCTTCGATGCCACACTAAATACACAAGACTTTTCCTGTATAGTTTCATCAAATTTGTGAACTTAAATATAAACACCAGACACTATACAAGTAAATTTCGAAGGCTCTGGTATTGGGTTGGGAGCTTACTAACCCGTCATGAGGAATTGTGAAACTGGCCCTTGGTCCCTTGAATTGGTTTATGGTTGCCAGTGTATGATTTGACAGCTGATTTATACGCCTCTCTCAGCACACGTGGAGCTCGACAGGCGGAGTCGTGAAAACAGAAACCCTTAATAAGATGAAGCCGCGGCGAGTCACGCGGAAACACTGCCTGCCTCGCCTTCCTTTGCGTTTGTCAGTGTGTTTGTAAGTTTGTATGCTTGTTTGTGTGTTTGTTTTTCTTGTTTCCTTGTTTGCTTATTTGTGTGTATATGTGTCTCTGTCTGTTTTTTTTGCTTGTCTGTCTGCCCGTCTGCTTGTTTCTGGGTGTCTGTCGATCTATTTGTCTGTCTGTCTGTTTGCCGTCCTTTCTCTCAGTCTGTCTGTCAATCTCTGTCTATCCTGTCCCACCAAAATCACAGCAGGAGCCACCGACGGACTCAAGAAGGCTCGCATGTGAAGTATACCTGCATTTATTTTTTCCTTTGACGTAATTTGACCCAAACGAGTAAATGATCAGTATAGAATCAACACAAACTGGAAGCGTTATAATTTATCAGGCCACGTGACCCGCTCAGCCAAGATTCAAAACAACCGATAAAAACTGGCCCCGCAGCAAGGCATAAATAGCTCCAGTTTCTTGCCGCAGCACCCGTAACGTTATCCGCCGTGACCTTGACCCGCCTAGTGTGTGTGTGGGGGGACGTAAGTAATCCTTGGTAATTCCTCGCGGCGCGTGCTTGTGGAGATCTAAACCTGGTGTGTGAGATTTGCAAAAAATAAAATAAAATAAAAAT
>NW_026111610.1:834549-924549 GCF_024679095.1 Eriocheir sinensis | reverse complement strand
CACCACCACCTTGACCACCACCACCACCACCCCACACCTCATCGCTACCACCACCACCACCCCACACCTCATCGCTACCACAACCACCACCCCACCCCTCATCGCTACCACCACCACCTCTACTACCACCACCACCAACACCCCACCCCTCATCGCTCCAACCACCACCACCACCCCACCACACATCGCTACCCCCACCAACTACACCACCACCACCACCACCTCTACTACCTCCACCACCACCACCCCACCCCTCATCGCTACCACCAACACCTCTACTACCACCACCACCACCCCACCCCTCATCGCTACCACCACAACCTCCACCACCACCACCCCACCACTCATCGCTACCACCACCACCTCCACCTCAACAACCACCACCCCACCCCTCATCGCTACCACCACCACCATCACCTCCACCACCACCACCATACCCCTCATCGCTAACACCACCACCTCCACCACCACCACTCAACCACTCATCGCTACCACCACCACCTCTACTACAACCACCACACCCCTCATCGCTACCACCACCACCTCTTCTACCACCACCACCCCCTCATCGCTTCACCACCACCTCCACCACAACCACCCCACCCCTCATCGCTACCACCACCACCTCCACCACCACCACCCCACCCCTCATCGCTACCACCACCACCACCACTTCCACCACCACCATCCCACCCCTCATCGCTACCACCACCACCTGTACTACCACCCCACCCCTCATCGCTACCACTACCACCACCACCCCACCCATCATCCCTACCACCACCACCTCTACTCCCACCACCACCACCACCCCACCCTTCATCCCTACCACCACCACCTCTACTCCCACCACCACCACCACCACGCCACCCTCATCGCCACCACCACCACCACGCCACCCCTCATCGCTACCACCACCACCACCACCACCACCAGCATCCACCCCACCACCACCACCACCACCACCACCACCACCCCACCCCTCATCGCTACCACCACCACCTCTACTACCACCACCACCACCACACCACCCCTCATCGCTACCACCACCACCACCACCACCACCCCACCCCTCATCGCTACCACCACCACCTCTACTACAACCACCACCACCACCCCACCCCTCATCGCTAACACCTGCACCTCTACTACCACCACCACCACCACCCCTCATCGCTACCACCAGCACCTCTACTACCACCACCACCCCACCCCTCATCGCTACCACCACCACCTCTACTACCACCACCACCACCACCCCACCCCTCATCGCTACCACCACCACCTAAACTACCACCACCACCACCCAACCCCTCATCGCTACCACCACTACCTCTACTACCACTACCATCACCACCCCACCCCACATCGCTACCACCACAACCTCCACCACCACCACCCCACCCCTCATCGCTACCACCACCACCTCTAATACCACCACCACCACCCAACCCTTCATCGCTACCACCACCACCTCCACAACCACCACACCACCATTCATCAATTATGTATTTGTATGAGAGGATGAGGCCTTCATGTCCATGCCTCTGTGGTATTGAGGAAGAGATGAAAGCACTTCGATATTGAGGAGCAGATGGAAGCACCTTGATATTGAACTGCAGATGAAAGCACCTCGATATTAAGGAGCAGGTGAAAGTACATCGATATTGAGGAGCAGATGAAAGCACCTTGATATTGCGGAGCAGATGAAAGTACTTCGATATTCATCTGCTCATCATTATCAATGTGCTTTCATCTGCTCATCAATATCGAAGTGCTATCATCTGCTCCTAGATATCGAGGTGCTTTCATCTGCTCCTCCGGTGCTTTCATCTGCTCCTCAATATCGAGGTGCTTTCATCTGCTCCTCAATATCGATGTGCTTTCATCTGCTCCTCAATATCGAGGTGCTTTCATCTGCTCCTCAATATCAAGGGGCTTTCATCTGCTCCTCAATATCGAGGTGCTTTCATATATTCCTCAATATCGAGGTGCTTTCATATGATCCTTAATATCGAGGTGAATTCATCTGCTCCTCAATACCAAGGTGCTTTCATCTTCTCATCAATATCGAGGTGCTTTCATCTGCTCCTCTATATCAAGGTGCTTTCATTTGCTCCTCAATATCGAGGTGCTTTCATCTACTCCTCAATATCAAGATGCTTTCATCTGCTCCTTAATATCGATGTGCTTTCAAATGCTCCTCAATAGCGAAGTGCTATCCTCTGCTCCTCAATATCGAGGTGTTTTCATCTGTTCCTCAATATCAAGGTGCTTTCACCTACTCCCCAATATCGATGTGCTTTCATCTGCTCCTCAATATCGATGTGTTTTCATCTGCTACTCAATATCGACGTGCTTTCATCTGCTCCTCAATATCGAGGTGCTTTCAACTGCTCCTCAGCATCAATGTGCTTTCATCTGCTCCTCAATACCGAGGTGCTATCATGTGCTCCTCAATATCAAGGTGCTTTCATCTGCTCCTCAATTTCGAGGTGCTTTCATCTGGTCCTCTATATCAAGGTGCTTTCATCTGCTCCTCAATGTCGAGGTGGTTTCATCTGCTCCTCAATGTCGAGGTGCTTTCATCTGCTCCTCAATGTCGAGGTGCTCTCATCTGCTCCTCAATATCGATGCTCGATCAACTGCTCCTCAATATTGCGGTGCTTTTATGTGCTCCTCAATATTTAGGTTCTTTCTTCTGCTCCCGAATCTCGATGTGCTTTCACCTGCTCATCAATAACGAGGTGCTTCCCTCTGCACCTCAATATTGATGTGCTTCCATCTGCTCCTCAATATTGATGTGCTTTCATCTGCTCATTAATATCGACGTCCTATCCTCTCCTCCCCAATATCGATGTCCTTTCATCTGCTAATCAATATCGAGGTGATATCATCTGATCCTCAATAAAGAGGTACTTTCATCTGCTCCTCAATATTGAGCTGTTTTCATCTGCTCCTCAATATCAAGGTTCTTTCATCTGCTCCTCAACATCAAGGTGCTTTCATATGCTCCTCAGTATCTATATGATTTCATATGCTCCTCGGTATCGAGGTGTTTTCTTCTGCTCCTCAATATTAAGTTGCTTTCATCTGCTCCTCAGTATCGAGGTGCTTTTATCTGCTCCTCAGTATCGAGGAGCTTTCACTTGCTCCTCAATATCGAGGTGCTTTCATCTGCTCCTCAATTTCGAGGTGCTTTCATCTGCTCCTCAATATCGAGGTGCTTTCATATGCTTCCTCGATACCGAGGAGCATATGATTTCATATGCTCCTCGGTATCGAGGAGCTTTCTTCTGCTCCTCAATATCGAGGTGCTTTCTTCTGCTCCTCAATATTGATGTGCTTTCATCTGCTCCTTAGTATCGAGGAGCTTTCACTTGCTCCTCAATATCGAGGTGCTTTCTTCTGCTCCTCAATATTGATGTGCTTTCATCTGCTCCTCAGTATCGATGTGCTTTCATCTGCTCCTACTTATTGATGTGCTTTCATCTGTTTCTCAATATCGAGGTGCTTTCATCTGCTCCTCATTATTGATGTGCTTTCATCTGTTTCTCAATATCGAGGTGTTTTCATCTGCTCCTCAATATCGAGGTGCTTTCATCTGCTCCTTAATATCGAGGTGCTTTCATCTGCTCCTTAATATCAAGATGCTTTCATATGCTCCTCAATATTGATGTGCTTTCACAAGCTCCTCAAAATCGATGTGCTTTCATCTGCTCCTCAATATCGATGTGCTTTGATCTGTTCGTCAATATCAAGGTGCTTTCATCTGTTCATCAAAATCGATGTGCTTTCATCTGCTCCTCAATATTGAAGTGCTTTCATCTGCTCATCATTATCAAGTTGATTTCATCTGCTCATCAATATCGACTTGCTATCATCTGCTCCTCAATATCGAGGTGCTATCATGTGCTCCTCATTATCAAGGTGCTTTACTCAGCTCTTCAATATAGAGGTGCTTTCATCTGCTCCTCAATATCGATGTGCTTTCATCTGCTCCTCAATATATAGGTGCTTTCATCTGCTCCCCAATATCGAGGTGGTTTCACCTGCTCCACAATATCGGGGTGCTATTATCTGCTCCTCAATATCGATGTCCTTCCACCTGCTCCTCAATATCGATTTGCTTTCACCTGACCCTTAATATCGAGGTTCTTTCACCTGCTCCTCAATATCGAGGTGCTTTCACCTGCTCCTCAATAACGAGATGCTTTCAACTGATCCCCAATATCGATGTGCTTTCACCTGCTCCTCAATATCGAGGTGCTTTCATCTGCTCCTCAATATCGATGTGCTTTCATCTGCTCCTCAATATCGAGGTGCTTTCATCTGCTCCTCAATATCGAGGTGCTTTCATCTGCTCCTCAATATCGAGGTGCTTTCATCTGCTCCTCAATATCGAGGTGCTTTCATCTGCTCCTCAATATCGAGGTGCTTTCATCTGCTCCTCAATATCGAGGTGCCTTCAGCAGCTCATCAATATCGAGATGCTATCATCTGCTCACCAATATCGATGTGCTTTCATCTGCTCATAAATATCGAGGTGCTATCATTTGCTCCTCAATATCGAGATATTTTCATCTGCTCCTCAATATCAAGGTGCTTTCATCTGCTACTCATTATCAAGGTGCTTTCATTTGCTCCTCAATATCAAGGTGCTTTCATCTGCTCCTGACTACCATGGTTCTTTCATCTACTCCTCAATATCGATGTGTTTTCATCTGCTCCTCAGTATCGAGGTGCTATCATCTGCTCATCAATATCAAGGTGCTTTCATCTGTTCCTAAATATCGAGGTGCTTTCATTTCCTCCTCTATATCAAGGCGCTTTCACCTGCTCTTTAATATCGCGGTGCTTTTATCTGCTCCTCGTTATCAAGGTGCTTTCATCCGCTCCCCAATATCAATGTGCTTTCACCTGCTCCTCAATATCGAGGTTCTTTCATATGCTCCTTAATATCGAGGTGCTTTCATCTGCTCCTCAATAACAAGGTGCTTTCATCTGCTCCTCAATATCGAGGTGCTTTCATCTGCTCCTTAATATCGAGGTGCTTTCATCTGCTCCTCAATAACAAGGTACTTTCATCTGCTCCTTAATATCGAGGTGCTTTCATCTGCTCCTCAATATCAATGTGTGTTCATATGCTCCTTAATATCGAGGTACTTTCATCTGCTCCTCAATAACAAGGTGCTTTCATCTGCTCCTCAATATCGAGGTGCTTTCATCTGCTCCTCAATATCAAGGTGCTTTCATCTTCTCAATATCGATGTGCTTTCACCTGCTCCTCAATATCGAGAGCCTTTCATCTGCTCCTCAACATCAAGTTGCTTTCATCTGCTCCTCAATATCGAGGTGCTTTCATCTGCTTCTCAATATCGAGGTGCTTTCATCTGCTCCTCAATATCAAGGTGCTTTCATCTTCTCCTCAATATGAAGGTGCTTTCATCTGTTCCTCAATATCAAGGTGCTTTCATCTGCTCCTCAATATCAAGGTGCTTTCATCTGCTCCTCAATATCAAGGTGCTTTCATCTGCCCCTCAATATCAAGGTGCTTTCCTCTGCTCATCAATATCGAGGTGCTATCATCTTCTCAATATCGAGGTGCTTTCATCTGCTCCTCAATATCAAGGTGCTTTCATCTGCTCCTCAATACCAAGGTTCTTTCATCTACTCCTCAATATCGATGTGTTTTCATCTGCTCCTCAATATCGAGGTGCTTTCATCTGCTCCTCAGTATCGAGGTGCTATCATCTTCTCAATATCGAAGTGCTTTCATCTGCTCCTCAATATCGAGGTGCTTTCATCTGCTCCTCAGTATCGAGGTGCTTGTATCTGTTCCTAAATATCGAGGTGCTTTCATTTGCTAATCAATATCAAGGCGCTTTCACCTGCTCTTCAATATCGCGGTGCTTTTATCTGCTCCTCTTTATGAAGGTGCTTTCATCTGCCCCTCAATATCAAGGTGCTTTCCTCTGCTCATCAATATCGAGGTGGTATCATCTTCTCCTCAATATCGAGGTGCTTTCATCTGCTCCTCAATATCAAGGTGCTTTCATGTGCTCCATAATATCAAGGTTCTTTCATCTGCTTATCAATATCGAGGTGCTTTCATATGCTCCTCAATATCGATGTGCTTTTATCTGCTCCTCAATATCGAGGTGCTTTCATCTGCTCCTCAATATCGAGGTGCTTTCATCTGCTCCTCAATATCAAGCTGCTTTCATCTGCTCCTCAATATCAAGGAGCTTTCATCTGTTCCTCAATATCGAGGTGCTTTCATATGATACTCAATATCGAGGTGTTTTCACATGCTCCCTAATATCGAGGTGCTTTCATATGATACTCAATATCGAGGTGTTTTCACATGCTCCTTAATAACAAGGTCCTTTCACTTGCTCCTCAATATCAAGGTGCTTTTATCTGCTCCTTAATAACAAGGTGCTTTCACCTGCTCCTCAATATCAAGGTGCTTTTATCTGCTCCTTAATAACAAGGTACTTTCACTTGCTCCTCAATATCAAGGTGCTTTTATCTGCTCCTTAATAACAAGGTGCTTTCACCTGCTCCTCGATATCGAGGTGCTTTCATCTGCTCCTCAATATCGAGGTCCTTTCATCTGCTCCTCAACATCAAGTTGCTTTCATCTGCTCCTCAACATCAAGCTGCTTTCATCTGCTCCTCAATATCGAGGTGCTTTCATCTGTTCCTCAATATCAAGGTGCTTTCAACTGCTCCTCAGTTACAAAGTGCTTTCACTTGCTCCTCAAAATCAAGGTGCTTTCATCTGTTCTTCTATATCAAGGTGCTTTCATCTGCTCGTCAATATCAAGGTACTTTCATCTGTTCCTCAATAATAAGGTGCTTTCAATTACTCCTCAAGATCGATGTGCTTTCACCTGCTCCTTAATATCAAGGTGCTTTCATCTGCTCCTCAATATCAAGGTGCTTTCATTTGGTCCTCAATGTCAAAGTGCTTTCATTTGGTCCTCAATGTCAAAGTGCTTTCATCTGCTCCTCAATATCAAGGTGCTTTCATCTGTTCCTCAATATCAAGGTGCTTTCATTTGGTCCTCAGTGTCAAAGTGCTTTCATCTGCTCCTCAATATCAAGTTGCCTTCATCTGTTCTTCAATATCAAGGTGCTTTCATCTGTTCCTCAGTATCAAGGTGCATTCATCTGCTCCTCAATATCAAGGTGCTTTCATCTGCTCATCAATATCAAGGTGCTTTCATCTGCTCATCAATATCAAGGTGCTTTCATCTGCTCATCAATATCGAGGTGCTATCATCTGCTCCTCTATATCAAGGTGCTTTCATCTGCTATTCAATATCAAGGTGCTTTCATCTGCTCATCAATATCAAGGTGCTTTCATCTGCTCATCAATATTGAGGTGCTATCATCTGCTCCTCTATATCAAGGTGCTTTCATCTGCTATTCAATATCAAGGTGCTTTCATCTGCTCCTCAATATCAAGGTGCTTTCATCTGTTCTTCAGTATGAAGGTGCTTTTATCTGCTCATCAAAACCGATGTGCTTTCATTAGCTTCTCAATGCCGAGGTGCTTTCATTTGCTCCTCAATATTGAGGTGCTTTCAACTGATCATCAGTATCAAGGTGCATTCACATGCTCATCAATATCGAGGTGCTATCATCTTCTCCTCAATATCGAGGTGCTTTCATCTGCTCCTCAATATCGAAGTGCTATCATGTGCTTCTCAAAATCAATTTGCTTTCATCTTTTCCTCAATATCGAGTTCCCTTCATCTTTTCCTCTATATCAAGGCGCTTTCACCTGCTCTTCAATATCGCGGTGCTTTTATCTGCTCCTCGTTATCAAGGTGCTTTCATCCGCTCCCCAATATCAATGTGCTTTCACCTGCTCCTCAATATCGAGGTTCTTTCATATGCTCCTTAATATCGAGGTGCTTTCATCTGCTCCTCAATAACAAGGTGCTTTCATCTGCTCCTCAATATCGAGGTGCTTTCATCTGCTCCTTAATATCGAAGTGCTTTCATCTGCTCCTCAATAACAAGGTACTTTCATCTGCTCCTTAATATCGAGGTGCTTTCATCTGCTCCTCAGTAACAAGGTGCTTTCATCTGCTCCTCAATATCGAGGTGCTTTCATCTGCTCCTAAGTAACAAGGTGCTTTCAACTGCTCCTCAATATCGAGGTGCTTTCATCTGCTCCTCAGTAACAAGGTGCTTTCATCTGCTCCTTAATATCGAGGTGCTTTCATCTGCTCCTCAGTAACAAGGTGCTTTCATCTGCTCCTCAATATCGAGGTGCTTTCATCTGCTCCTTAATATCGAAGTGCTTTCATCTGCTCCTCAATAACAAGGTACTTTCATCTGCTCCTTAATATCGAGGTGCTTTCATCTGCTCCTCAGTAACAAAGTACTTTCATCTGCTCCTTAATATCGAGGTGCTTTCATCTGCTCCTCAGTAACAAGGTGCTTTCATCTGCTCCTCAATATCGAGGTGCTTTCATCTGCTCCCTATTATCGAGGTGCTTTCATCTGCTCCTCAATATCAATGTGTGTTCATATGCTCCTTTATATCGAGGTACTTTCATCTGCTACTCAATAACAAGGTGCTTTCATCTGCTCCTCAATATCGAGGTGCTTTCATCTGCTCCTCAATATCAAGGTGCTTTCATCTTCTCAATATCGATGTGCTTTCACCTGCTCCTCAATATCGAGAGCCTTTCATCTGCTCCTCAACATCAAGTTGCTTTCATCTGCTCCTCAATATCGAGGTGCTTTCATCTGCTCCTCAATATCGAGGTGCTTTAATCTGCTCCTCAATATCAAGGTGCTTTCATCTTCTCCTCAATATGAAGGTGCTTTCATCTGCTCCTCAATATCAAGGTGCTTTCATCTGCTCCTCAATATGAAGGTGCTTTCATTTGCTCCTCAATATCAAGGTGCTTTCATCTTCTCCTCAATATGAAGGTGCTTTCATATGTTCCTCAATATCAAGGTGCTTTCATCTGCTCCTCAATATCAAGGTGCTTTCATCTTCTCCTCAATATCAAGGTGCTTTCATCTGCTCCTCAATATCAAGGTGCTTTCATCTGCCCCTCAATATCAAGGTGCTTTCATCTGCTCCTCAATATCAAGGTGCTTTCCTCTGCTCATCAATATCGAGGTGCTTTCATCTACTCCTCAATATCAAGGTGCTTTCATCTGCTCCTCAATATCAAGGTGCTTTCATCTTCTCCTCAATATCAAGGTGCTTTCATCTGCTCCTCAATATCAAGGTGCTTTCATCTTCTCCTCAATATCGAGGTGCTATCATCTGCTCATCAATATCGATGTGTTTTCATCTGCTCCTCAATATCGATGTGTTTTCATCTGCTCCTCAATATCGAGGTGCTTTCATCTGCTCCTCAATATCGAGGTGCTTTCATCTGCTCCTCAATATCGAGGTGCTTTCATCTGCTCCTCAATAACGAGGTGCTTTCATCTGCTCCTCAATATCGAGGTGCTTTCATCTGCTCCTCAATATCGAGGTGCTTTCATCTGCTCCTCAATATCGAGGTGCTTTCATCTGCTCCTCAATATCGAGGTGCTTTCATCTGCTCCTCAATATCGAGGTGCTATCATCTGCTCATCAATATCGATGTGTTTTCATCTGCTCCTCAATATCGAGGTGCTTTCATCTGCTCCTCAATATCGATGTGTTTTCATCTGCTCCTCAATATCGCGGTGCTTTCATCTGCTCCTCAATATCGAGGTGCTTTCATCTGCTCCTCAATATCGAGGTGCTTTCATCTGCTCCTCAATATCAAGGTGCTTTTATCTGCTCCTCGTTATCAAGGTGCTTTCATCTGCTCCTCAATATCAAGGTGCTTTCATCTGCTCATCAATATCAAGGTGCTTTCATCTGCTCATCAATATCGATGTGTTTTCATCTGCTCCTCAATATCGAGGTGCTTTCATCTGCTCCTCGATATCGATGTGTTTTCATCTGCTCCTCAATATCGAGGTGCTTTCATCTGCTCCTCAATATCGAGGTGCTTTCATCTGCTCCTCAATATCAAGGTGCTTACATCTGCTACTCAATATCAAAGTGCTTTCATTTGCTCTTCAATATCAAGGTGCTTTCATCTCCTCCTCAATATCGATATGCTTTCATCTACTCATGAATATCGGTGCCTTCATCTACTCCTCAATATCAAGGTGCTTTCATCTGCTCCTCAATATCAGTGCTATTATCTGCTCCTCAATATCGAGGTGCTATCATTTGCTCCTCAATATCGTGCTTTCATCTACTCATCAATATCTGCTCTCATCTGCTACTCAATATCGAGGTGCTATCATCTGCTCCTCAATATCGAGGTGCTTTCATCTGCTCCTCAATATCAAAGTGCTTTCATTTGCTCTTCAATATCAAGGTGCTTTCATCTCCTCCTCAATATCGATATGCTTTCATCTGCTCATGAATATCGAGGTGCCTTCATCTACTCCTCAATATCAAGGTGCTTTCATTGCTCCTCAATATCAGGTGCTTTATCTGCTCCTCAATATCGAGGTGCTATCATTTGCTCCTCAATATCGAGGTGCTTTCATCTACTCATCAATATCGAGGTGCTCTCATCTGCTACTCAATATCGAGGTGCTTTCATCTGCTCCTCAATATCGATGTGTTTTCATCTGCTCCTCAATATCGCGGTGCTTTCATCTGCTCCTCAATATCGAGGTGCTTTCATCTGCTCCTCAATATCGAGGTGCTTTCATCTGCTCCTCAATATCAAGGTGCTTTTATCTGCTCCTCGTTATCAAGGTGCTTTCATCTGCTCCTCAATATCAAGGTGCTTTCATCTGCTCATCAATATCAAGGTGCTTTCATCTGCTCATCAATATCGATGTGTTTTCATCTGCTCCTCAATATCGAGGTGCTTTCATCTGCTCCTCGATATCGATGTGTTTTCATCTGCTCCTCAATATCGAGGTGCTTTCATCTGCTCCTCAATATCGAGGTGCTATCATCTTCTCCTCAATATCAAGGTGCTTTCATGTGCTCCTTAATATCAAGTTTCTTTCATCTGCTCATCAATATCGAGGTGCTTTTATCTGCTCCTCAATATCAAGCTGCTTTCATCTGTTCCTCAATATCGAGGTGCTTTCATATGATACTCAATATCGTGGTGTTTTCACATGCTCCCTAATATCGAGGTGCTTTCAACTGCTCCTCAATATCAAGGTGCTTTCATCTGCTCTTCAATATCGAGGTGCTTTCATCTGTTACTCAATTTCAAGGTGCTTTCATCTGCTCCTCAATATCGATGTGCTTTCACCTGCTCCTCAATAACGAGGTGCTTTCATCTGCTCCTCAACATCAAGTTACTTTCATCTGCTCCTCAATATCGAGGTGCTTTTATCTGCTCCTTAATAACAAGGTGCTTTCACCTGCTCCTCAATATCAAGGTGCTTTTATCTGCTCTTTAATAACAAGGTGCTTTACTCTGCTCCTCAATATCAAGGTGTTTTTATCTGCTCCTTAATAATAAGGTACTTTCACTTGCACCTCAATATCAAGGTGCTTTTATCTGCTCCTTAATAACAAGGTGCTTTCCCCTGCTCCTCAGTATCGAGGGTCTTTCATCTGCTCCTCAATATCGATGTGCTATGATTTGCTCCTAAATATCGAGGTGCTTTCACCTGCTCCTTAATATCGAGGTGCTATCATCTGCTCCTCAATATCGAGGTGCTTTCACCTGCTCCTCAATATCGAGGTGCTTTCACTTGCTCCTCAATATCAAGGTGCTATTATCTGCTCCTCAATATCAGTGTTCTTTCATCTGTTCCTCAATATCGAGGTGCTATTATCTGCTCCTCAATATCAATGTTCTTTCATCTGTTCCTCAATATCGAGGTGCTATTATCTGCTCCTCAATATCAGTGTTCTTTCATCTGTTCCTCAATATCAAGGTGCTATTATCTGCTCCTCAATATCAATGTTCTTTCATCTGTTCCTCAATATCAAGGTGCTATTATCTGCTCCTCAATATCAGTGTTCTTTCATCTGTTCCTCAATATCGAGGTGCTATTATCTGCTCCTCAATATCAGTGTTCTTTCATCTGTTCCTCGATATCAAGGTGCTATTATCTGCTCCTCAATATCAATGTTCTTTCATCTGTTCCTCAATATCAAGGTGCTATTATCTGCTCCTCAATATCAATGTTCTTTCATCTGCTCCTCAATATCGAGGTGCTTTCATCTGCTCCTCAATATCGAGGTGCTTTCATCTGCTCCTCAATATCGAGGTGCTTTCATCTGCTCCTCAATATCAAAGTACTTTCATCTGCTACTAAATATCGAGGTGCTTTCATCTGCTCCTCAATATCGACGTGCTTTGATCTGCTCCTCAATGTCGAGGTGCTTTCACCTGCTCCTCAATATCGAGGTGCTATCATATGCTCCTCAAAATCGAGGTGCTATCTACTGCTCCTCAATATCGGGGTGCTATTATCTGCTCCTCAATATCGAGGTGCTATCATTTGCTCCTCAATATCGAGGTGCTTTCATCTACTCATCAATATCGAGGTGCTCTCATCTGCTACTCAATATCGAGGTGCTATCATCTGCTCCTCAATATCGAGGTGCTTTCATCTGCTCCTCATTATCGATGTGCTTTGATCTGCTCCTGAATATGGAGGTGCTTTCATCTGTTCCTCAATATCAAGGTGCTTTCATCTGCTCCTCATAATCAAGGAGCTTTCATATGTTTTTCAATATCAAGGTGTTTTCATATGCTCCTTAATATCGAGGTGCTTTCATCTGCTCCTCAATACGAAGGGGCTTTCATTTGCTCCTCAATATCAAGGTGCTTTCATCTTATCAATATCGAGGTGGTATCATGTGCTCCTCAATATCGAGGTGCTTTCATCTGTTCCTCAAAATCGAGGTGTTTTCATCTGCTCATCAATATCGAGGTGCTATCATGTGATAATCAATATCAAGGTTATTTCATCTCCTCCTCAATATCGAGGTGCTTTCATCTGTTCCTCAATATCGAGGTGTTTTCATCTGCTCCTCAATATCGATGTGCTTTCATCTGCTCCTCAATATCGATGTGCTTTCATCTGCTCCTCAATATCGATGTGCTTTCATCTGCTCCTCAATATCGATGTGCTTTCATCTGCTCCTCAATATCGATGTGCTTTCTTCTGCTCCTCAATATCGATGTGCTTTCATCTGCTCCTCAATATCGATGTGCTTTCATCTGCTCCTCAATATCGATGTGCTTTCATCTGCTCCTCAATATCGATGTGCTTTCTTCTGCTCCTCAATATGGAGGTGCTTTCATCTGCTCCTCAATATCGATGTGCTTTCATCTGCTCCTCAATATCGATGTGCTTTCTTCTGCTCCTCAATATCGATGTGCTTTCATCTGCTCGTCAATATCGATGTGTTTTCATCTGCTCCTCAATATCGAGGTGCTTTCATCTGCTCCTCAATATCGATGTGCTTTCATCTGCTCCTCAATATCGATGTGCTTTCATCTGCTCCTCAATATCGAGGTGCTTTCATCTGCTCCTCAATATCGAGGTGCTTTCATCTGCTCCTCAATATCAAGGTGCTTTTATCTGCTCCTCGTTATCAAGGTGCTTTCATCTGCTCCTCAATATCAAGGTGCTTTCATCTGCTCATCAATATCAAGGTGCTTTCATCTGCTCATCAATATCGATGTGTTTTCATCTGCTCCTCAATATCGAGGTGCTTTCATCTGCTCCTCGATATCGATGTGTTTTCATCTGCTCCTCAATATCGAGGTGCTTTCATCTGCTCCTCAATATCGAGGTGCTTTCATCTGCTCCTCAATATCGAGGTGCTTTCATCTGCTCCTCAATATCGAGGCGCTTTCATCTGCTCCTCAATATCGAGGTGCTTTCATCTGCTCCTCAATATCATGGCGCTTTCATCTGCTCCTCAATGTCAAGGTGCTTACATCTGCTAATCAATATGAAGCTGTTTACATCTGCTCCTCAATATCGAGGTGCTTTCACCTGCTCCTCAATATCAAGGTGCTTTCATCTGCTCCTCAATGTCAAGGTGCTTACATCTGCTAATCAATATGAAGCTGTTTACATCTGCTCCTCAATATCAAAGTGCTTTCATTTGCTCTTCAATATCAAGGTGCTTTCATCTCCTCCTCAATATCGATATGCTTTCATCTGCTCATGAATATCGAGGTGCCTTCATCTACTCCTCAATATCAAGGTGCTTTCATCTGGTCTATCTACTGCTCCTCAATATCGGGGTGCTATTATCTGCTCCTCAATATCGAGGTGCTATCATTTGCTCCTCAATATCGAGGTGCTTTCATCTACTCATCAATATCGAGGTGCTCTCATCTGCTACTCAATATCGAGGTGCTATCATCTGCTCCTCAATATCGAGGTGCTTTCATCTGCTCCTCAATGTCAAGGTGCTTACATCTGCTAATCAATATGAAGCTGTTTACATCTGCTCCTCAATATCAAAGTGCTTTCATTTGCTCTTCAATATCAAGGTGCTTTCATCTCCTCCTCAATATCGATATGCTTTCATCTGCTCATGAATATCGAGGTGCCTTCATCTACTCCTCAATATCAAGGTGCTTTCATCTGGTCATCTGCTCCTCAATATCGGGGTGCTATTATCTGCTCCTCAATATCGAGGTGCTATCATTTGCTCCTCAATATCGAGGTGCTTTCATCTACTCATCAATATCGAGGTGCTCTCATCTGCTACTCAATATCGAGGTGCTATCATCTGCTCTTCAATATCGAGGTGCTTTCATCTGCTCCTCAATATCGAGGTGCTTTCATCTGCTCTTCAATATCGAGGTGCTTTCATCTGCTCCTCAATATCGAGGTGCTATCATCCGCTCTTCAGTATCGATGTGCTTTAATCTGCTCCTCAATATCGAGGTGCTATCATCTGCTCCTCAATATCGAGGTGCTATCATCTGCTCCTCAATATCGAGGTGCTATCATGTGCTTCTAAATATCAAAGTGATCTCATCTGCTCCGCATTATCGAGATGCTTTCATCTGGTCATCAATATTGAGGTCCTATCATGTGGTCCTCAGTATCGAGGTGCTTTCATCTGCTTCTTAATATCGATGTGCTTTCATCTGCTCCCCAATATCGAGGTGCTTTCATCTGATCCCCAATATCAAGGTGCTTTCCTCTACTCTTCAATATCGAGGTGCTTTCATATACCCCTCAATATCGAGGTCCTTTCTTCTTTCCCTCAATATCGAGGTGCTTTCATCTGCTCCTTAATATCGAGGTGCTTTCATCTGCTCCTTAATATCGAGGTGATATCATCTGCTCCTGAATTCAAGGTGTTTTCATATGTACCTCAATATCAAGGTGCTTTCACCTGCTCTTCAATAACGAGGTGCTTTCATTTGCTCCTCAATATCGAGGTGCTTTTACCTGCTCCTCAATATCAAGGTGCTTTCATCTGTTCCTCAATATCAAGGTGCTTTCAGCTGTTCCCCAATATAGATGTGCTTTAATCTGCTCATCAATATCGAGGTGCTTTCATCTGCTGTTCAATATCGTTGTGCTTTCATCTGTTCCTCAATATCAAGGTGCTTTCACCTGCTCTTCAATATCGAGGTGCTTTCATCTGCTTCTCAATATCGACATGCTTTCATCTTATCCTCAATGCCGAGGCGCTTTTACCTGCTCCTCAATATCAAGGTGCTTTCATCTGCTCCTCAATATCGAGGCGCTTTCATCTGCTCCTCAATATCAAGGTGCTTTCATCTGCTTTTCAATATCAAGGTGCTTTCATCTGCTCCTCAATATCTTGGCGCTTTCATCTGCTCCTCAATATCTTGGCGCTTTCATCTGCTCCTCAATATCGAGGCGCTTTCATCTGCTCCTCAATATCGAGGCGCTTTCATCTGCTCCTCAATATCGAGGTGCTTTCATCTGCTCCTCAATATCGAGGCGCTTTCATCTGCTCCTCAATATCGAGGCGCTTTCATCTGCTCCTCAATATCGAGGCGCTTTCATCTGTTCCTCAATATCGAGGTGCTTTCATCTGCTCCTCAATATCGAGGTGCTTTCATCTGCTCCTCAATATCGAGGTGCTTTCATCTGCTCCTCAATATCGAGGCGCTTTCATCTGCTCCTCAATATCGAGGTGCTTTCATCTGCTCCTCAATGTCAAGGAGCTTACATCTGCTCATCAATATGAAGGTGATTACATCTGCTCCTCAATATCGAGGTGCTTTCACCTGCTCCTCAATATCAAGGTGCTTTCATCTGCTCCTCAATGTCAAGGTGCTTACATCTGCTAATCAATATGAAGCTGTTTACATCTGCTCCTCAATATCAAAGTGCTTTCATTTGCTCTTCAATATCAAGGTGCTTTCATCTCCTCCTCAATATCGATATGCTTTCATCTGCTCATGAATATCGAGGTGCCTTCATCTACTCCTCAATATCAAGGTGCTTTCATCTGGTCTATCTGCTCCTCAATATCAGTGCTTTTATCTGCTCCTCAATATCGAGTGCTATCATGTGCTCCTCAATATCGAGGTGCTTTCATCTACACAACAATATCGAGGTGCTCTCATCTGCTACTCAATATCGAGGTGCTATCATCTGCTCCTCAATATCGAGGTGCTTTCATCTGCTCCTCAATGTCAAGGTGCTTACATCTGCTCAATATAAGCTGTTTACATCTGCTCCTCAATATCAAAGTGCTTTCATTTGCTCTTCAATATCAAGGTGCTTTCATCTCCTCCTCAATATCGATATGCTTTCATCTGCTCATGAATATCGAGGTGCCTTCATCTACTCCTCAATATCAAGGTGCTTTCATCTGGTCTATCTACTGCTCCTCAATATCGGGGTGCTATTATCTGCTCCTCAATATCGAGGTGCTATCATTTGCTCCTCAATATCGAGGTGCTTTCATCTACTCATCAATATCGAGGTGCTCTCATCTGCTACTCAATATCGAGGTGCTATCATCTGCTCCTCAATATCGAGGTGCTTTCATCTGCTCCTCATTATCGATGTGCTTTGATCTGCTCCTGAATATGGAGGTGCTTTCATCTGTTCCTCAATATCAAGGTGCTTTCATCTGCTCCTCATAATCAAGGAGCTTTCATATGTTTTTCAATATCAAGGTGTTTTCATATGCTCCTTAATATCAAGGTGCTTTCATCTGCTCCTCATAATCAAGGAGCTTTCATATGTTTTTCAATATCAAGGTGTTTTCATATGCTCCTTAATATCGAGGTGCTTTCATCTGCTCCTCAATAACAAGGTGCTTTTATCTAATCCTCAATACGAAGGGGCTTTCATTTGCTCCTCAATATCAAGGTGCTTTCATCTTATCAATATCGAGGTGGTATCATGTGCTCCTCAATATCGAGGTGCTTTCATCTGTTCCTCAAAATCGAGGTGTTTTCATCTGCTCATCAATATCGAGGTGCTATCATGTGATAATCAATATCAAGGTTATTTCATCTCCTCCTCAATATCGAGGTGCTTTCATCTGTTCCTCAATATCGAGGTGTTTTCATCTGCTCCTCAATATCAAGGTGCTTTCATCTGCTCCTCAATATCTTGGCGCTTTCATCTGCTCCTCAATATCTTGGCGCTTTCATCTGTTCCTCAATATCGAGGCGCTTTCATCTGCTCCTCAATATCGAGGCGCTTTCATCTGCTCCTCCATATCGAGGTGCTTTCATCTGCTCCTCAATATCGAGGTGCTATCATGTGCTCCTCAATATCGAGGCGCTTTCATCTGCTCCTTAATATAGAGGTGCTTTCATCTGTTCCTCAATATCGAGGTGCTATCATGTGCTCCTCAATATCGAGGTGCTTTCATCTCTTCCTTATTATTGAGGTGCTTTCATCTGCTCCTTAATATCGAAGTGCTATCATGTGCTCCTCAATATCGAGGTGCTTTCATCTGCTCCTCAATGTCAAGGTGCTTACATCTGCTAATCAATATGAAGCTGTTTACATCTGCTCCTCAATATCGAGGTGCTTTCACCTGCTCCTCAATATCAAGGTGCTTTCATCTGCTCCTCAATGTCAAGGTGCTTACATCTGCTAATCAATATGAAGCTGGTTTCATCTGCTCCTCAATATCAAAGTGCTTTCATTTGCTCTTCAATATCAAGGTGCTTTCATCTCCTCCTCAATATCGATATGCTTTCATCTGCTCATGAATATCGAGGTGCCTTCATCTGCTCCTCAATATCGACGTGCTTTGATCTGCTCCTCAATGTCGAGGTGCTTTCACCTGCTCCTCAATATCGAGGTGCTATCATATGCTCCTCAAAATCGAGGTGCTATCTACTGCTCCTCAATATCGGGGTGCTATTATCTGCTCCTCAATATCGAGGTGCTATCATTTGCTCCTCAATATCGAGGTGCTTTCATCTACTCATCAATATCGAGGTGCTATCATCTGCTACTCAATATCGAGGTGCTATCATCTGCTCCTCAATATCGAGGTGCTTTCATCTGCTCCTCATTATCGATGTGCTTTGATCTGCTCCTGAATATGGAGGTGCTTTCATCTGTTCCTCAATATCAAGGTGCTTTCATCTGCTCCTCATAATCAAGGAGCTTTCATATGTTTTTCAATATCAAGGTGTTGTCATCTGCTCCTCAATATCAAGGTGCTTTCATCTGCTCCTCATAATCAAGGAGCTTTCATATGTTTTTCAATATCAAGGTGTTTTCATATGCTCCTTAATATCGAGGTGCTTTCATCTGCTCCTCAATAACAAGGTGCTTTCATCTAATCCTCAATACGAAGGGGCTTTCATTTGCTCCTCAATATCAAGGTGCTTTCATCTTATCAATAACGAGGTGTTATCATGTGCTCCTCAATATCGAGGTGCTATCATCTGTTCCTGAAAATCGAGGTGTTTTCATCTGCTCATCACTATCGAGGTGCTATCATGTGCTAATCAATATCAAGGTGATATCTTCTCCTCCTCAATATCGAGGTGCTTTCATCTGCCCCTCAATATCGAGGTGCTATCATGTGCTCCTCAATATCAAGGTGCTTTCATCTGCTCCTCAATATCTTGGCGCTTTCATCTGCTCCTCAATATCGAGGCGCTTTCATCTGCTCCTCAATATCGAGGTGCTTTCATCTGCTCCTCAATATCGAGGTGCTTTCATCTGCTCCTCAATATCAAGGTGCTTTCATCTGCTCCTCAATATCGAGGCGCTTTCATCTGCTCCTCAATATCGAGGTGCTTTCATCTGCTCCTCAATATCGAGGTGCTTTCATCTGCTCCTCAATATCGAGGTGCTTTCATCTGCTCCTCAATATCGAGGTGCTTTCATCTGCTCCTCAATATCGAGGCGCTTTCATCTGCTCCTCAATATCGAGGTGCTTTCATCTGCTCCTCAATATCATGGCGCTTTCATCTGCTCCTCAATGTCAAGGTGCTTACATCTGCTAATCAATATGAAGCTGTTTACATCTGCTCCTCAATATCGAGGTGCTTTCACCTGCTCCTCAATATCAAGGTGCTTTCATCTGCTCCTCAATATCTAGGTGGTCTCATTTGCTAATCAATATGAAGCTGTTTTCATCTGCTCAATATCCAAGTGCTTTCATTTGCTCTTCAATATCAAGGTGCTTTCATCTCCTCCTCAATATCGATATGCTTTCATCTGCTCATGAATATCGAGGTGCCTTCATCTACTCCTCAATATCAAGGTGCTTTCATCTGGTCATCAATATCAAGGTGCTTTCATCTGCTCCTTAATATCGAGGTGCTTTCGTCTACTCCTTAATATCGATGTGCATTCATCTGCTCCTCAATATCGAGGTGCTTTCATCTGCTGCTCAATATCGATGTATCTTCATCTGCTCATCAATATCGAGGTGGTATCATCTGCTCCTCTATATCGAGGTGCTTTCATCTGCTCTTCAATATCTAGGTGCTTTCATCTGCTTTTTAATATCGAGGTGCTTTCATTTGCTCCTTAATACAAAGGTGCTTTCATCTGCTCATCAATATCGAGGTGCTTTCATTTGCTCCTCAATACCGAGGTGCTTTCATTTGCTCCTCAATATCGAGGTGCTTTCATTTGCTCCTCAATATCAAGGTTCTTTTATCTGCTCATCAATATCGAGGTACTTTCATCTGCACCTCAATATCGATGTGCTTTCATCTCCTCCTCAATATCGAAGTGCTATCATGTGCTATTCAATATCAAGGTGCTTTCATCTGCTCCTCAGTATCGAGGTGCTATCATGTGCTCCTCAATATCAAGGTGCTTTCATCTGCTCCTCAAAATCTAGGTGCTTTCATCTGCTCCTCAATATCGAGCTGCTATCATGTGCTCCTCAATATCAAGGTGCTTTCATCTGCTCCGCAATATCGATGTGCTTTCATCTCCTCCTCAATATCGAAGTGCTTTCATCTGCTACTGAATATCAGGTGCTTTCATCTGCTCCTCAATATTGAGGGCTTTCATCTTCTCAGTATCGAGGTGCTTTCATTTGCTCCTCAAAATAGATGTGCTTTCATCTGCTCCTCAATATCTAGGTGCTTTATCTGCTCCTCAATATCGATGTGCTTTCACCTGCACCTCAATATAGATGTGCTTTCACCTGCTCCTCAATATAGATGAGCATACATCTGCTCCTCAATAAAGATGAGCATTAATCTGCTCCTCAATAACCATGTTCTTTTACCTGCTCCTCAATATTGATGTGCTTTCACCTGTTCCTCAATATGATGAGCATTCATCTGCTCCTTAATAACAAGGTGCTTTCACCTGCTCCTCGATATCGAGGTGCTTTCATCTGCTCCTCAGTATCGAAGTGCATTCCCCTGCTCCTCAGTATCGAGGGTCTTTCATCTGCTCCTAAATATCGAGGTGCTTTCATCTGCTCCTCAATATCGAGGTGCTTTCATCTGCTCCTCAATATCGAGGTGCTTTCATCTGCTCCTCAATATAGAGGTGCTTTCATCTGCTCCTCAATATCGAGGTGCTTTCATCTGCTCCTCAATATCAAAGTGCTTCCATCTGCTACTAAATATCGAGGTGCTTTCATCTGCTCCTCAATATCGACGTGCTTTGATCTGCTCCTCAATATCGAGGTGCTTTCACCTGCTCCTCAATATCTAGGTGCTATCATCTCCTCAATATCGAGGTGCTTTCATCTGCTCCTCAATATCTAGGTGCTTTCATCTGCTCCTCAATATCGAGGTGCTATCATTTGCTCCTCAATATCGAGGTGCTTTCATCTGCTCCTCAATATCGAGGTGCTTTCATCTGCTACTCAATATCGAGGTGCTTTCATCTGCTCCTCAATATCGAGGTGCTTTCATCTGCTCCTCAATATCGATGTGCTTTCATCTGCTCCTCAATATGGAGGTGCTTTCATCTGCTCCTCAATATCAAGGTGCTTTCATCTGCTCCTCATAATCAAGGAGCTTTCATATGTTTTTCAATATCAAGGTGTTTTCATATGCTCCTTAATATCGAGGTGCTTTCATCTGCTCCTCAATAACAAGGTGCTTTTATCTAATCCTCAATACGAAGGGGCTTTCATTTGCTCCTCAATATCAAGGTGCTTTCATCTTATCAATATCGAGGTGGTATCATGTGCTCCTCAATATCGAGGTGCTTTCATCTGTTCCTCAAAATCGAGGTGTTTTCATCTGCTCCTCAATATCAAGGTTCTTTCATCTGCTCATCAATATCGAGGTGCTATCATCTGCTCCTAAATAACGAGGCGTTTTTAACTGCTCCTCAATATCAAGGTGCTTTCATCTGCTCCTCAATATCAAGGTGCTTTCATCTGCTCCTCAATATCAAGGTGCTTTCATCTGCTCCACAATATCAAGGTGCTATTATCTGCTCCTCAATATCAGTGTTCTTTCATCTGTTCCTCAATATCGAGGTGCTATTATCTGCTCCTCAATATCAGTGTTCTTTCATCTGTTCCTCGATATCAAGGTGCTATTATCTGCTCCTCAATATCAATGTTCTTTCATCTGTTCCTCAATATCAAGGTGCTATTATCTGCTCCTCAATATCAATGTTCTTTCATCTGCTCCTCAATATCGAGGTGCTTTCATCTGCTCCTCAATATCGAGGTGCTTTCATCTGCTCCTCAATATCGAGGTGCTTTCATCTGCTCCTCAATATCAAAGTACTTTCATCTGCTACTAAATATCGAGGTGCTTTCATCTGCTCCTCAATATCGATGTGCTTTCATCTGCTCCTCAATATCGAGGTGCTTTCATCTGCTCCTCAATATCGAGGTGCTATCATATGCTCCTCAATATCTAGGTGCTTTCATCTGCTCCTCAATATCGGGGTGCTTTTATCTGCTCCTCAATATCGAGGTGCTATCATTTGCTCCTCAATATCGAGGTGCTTTCATCTACTCATCAATATCGAGGTGCTATCATCTGCTACTCAATATCGAGGTGCTATCATCTGCTCCTCAATATCGGTGCTTTCATCTGCTCCTCAATATCGATGTGCTTTCACCTGCTCCTCAATATCGAGGTGCTTTCATCTGTTCCTCAATATCAAGGTGCTTTCATCTGCTCCTCATAATCAAGGAGCTTTCATATGTTTTTCAATATCAAGGTGTTTTCATATGCTCCTTAATATCGAGGTGCTTTCATCTGCTCCTCAATAACAAGGTGCTTTCTAATCTGCCTCAATATCGAAGGGCTTTCATTTGCTCCTCAATATCAAGGTTATTTCATCTCCTCCTCAATATCGAGGTGCTTTCATCTGCCTCTCAATATCGAGGTGCTATCATGTGCTCTTCAATATCGAGGTGCTTTTATCAGCTCCTCAATATCGAGGTGCTATCATGTGATAATCAATATCAAGGTTATTTCATCTCCTCCTCAATATCGAGGTGCTTTCATCTGCTCCTCAATATCGAGGTGCTTTCATCTGCTCCTCAATATCAAGGTGCTTTCATCTGCTCCTCAATATCTTGGCGCTTTCATCTGCTCCTCAATATCTTGGCGCTTTCATCTGTTCCTCAATATCGAGGCGCTTTCATCTGCTCCTCAATATCGAGGCGCTTTCATCTGCTCCTCCATATCGAGGTGCTTTCATCTGCTCCTCAATATCGAGGCGCTTTCATCTGCTCCTCAATATCGAGGCGCTTTCATCTGCTCCTCAATATCGAGGCGCTTTCATCTGTTCCTCAATATCGAGGTGCTTTCATCTGCTCCTCAATATCGAGGTGCTTTCATCTGCTCCTCAATATCGAGGCGCTTTCATCTGCTCCTCAATATCGAGGTGCTTTCATCTGCTCCTCAATATCATGGCGCTTTCATCTGCTCCTCAATGTCAAGGTGCTTACATCTGCTAATCAATATGAAGCTGTTTACATCTGCTCCTCAATATCGAGGTGCTTTCACCTGCTCCTCAATATCAAGGTGCTTTCATCTGCTCCTCAATGTCAAGGTGCTTACATCTGCTAATCAATATGAAGCTGTTTACATCTGCTCCTCAATATCAAAGTGCTTTCATTTGCTCTTCAATATCAAGGTGCTTTCATCTCCTCCTCAATATCGATATGCTTTCATCTGCTCATGAATATCGAGGTGCCTTCATCTACTCCTCAATATCAAGGTGCTTTCATCTGGTCCTCAATATCAAGGTGCTTTCATCTGCTCCTTAATATCGAGGTGCTTTCGTCTACTCCTTAATATCGATGTGCATTCATCTGCTCCTCAATATCGAAGTGCTTTCATTTGCTGCTCAATATCGATGTGCCTTCATCTGCTCATCAATATCGAGGTGGTATCATCTGCGCCTCAATATCGAGGTGCTTTCATCTGCTTCTCAATATCAAGGTGCTTTAATCTACTCATCAATATCGAGGTACTTTCATCTGCTCCTCAATATCAAGGTGCTTTCATCTGCTCATCAATATCGAGGTGCTATCATTTGCTCCTAAATATCGATGTGCTTTCATATGCTCCTCAATACCGAGGTGCTATCATCTGCTCCTCAATATCAAGGTTCTTTCATCTGCTCATCAATATCGAGGTGCTATCATCTGCTCCTAAATAACGAGGCGTTTTTAACTGCTCCTCAATATCAAGGTGCTTTCATCTGCTCCTCAATATCAAGGTGCTTTCATCTGCTCCTCAATATCAAGGTGCTTTCATCTGCTCCACAATATCAAGGTGCTTTCATCTGCTCCTCAATATCGATGTGCTTTCATCTTCTCCTCAATACCGAGGTGCTATCATCTGCTCCTCAATATCAAGGTTCTTTCATCTGCTCATCAATATCGATGTGCTTTCATCTCCTCCTCAATATCGAAGTGCTATCATGTGCTACTGAATATCAAGGTGCTTTCATCTCCTCCTCATATTGAGGGGCTTTCATCTTCTCAGTATCGAGGTGCTTTCATTTGCTCCTCAAAATAGATGTGCTTTCATCTGGTCCTCAATATCAAGGTGCTTTATCCTGCTCCTCAATATCGATGTGCTTTCACCTGCTCCTCAATATTGATGTGCTTTCACCTGCTCCTCAATATTGATGAGCATTCATCTGCTCCTCAATATTGATGAGCATTCATCTGCTCCTCTATAACGATGTTCTTTCACCTGCTCCTCAATATTGATGTGCTTTCACCTGTTCCTCAGTATTGATGAGCATTCATCTGCTCCTCTATAACGATGTTCTTTCACCTGCTCCTCAATATCCATGTGCTTTTAAATGATCCTCAATATCGAGGTACTTTCACCTGCTCCTCAATATAGAGGTGCTTTCATCTGCTCCTCAATATCGAGGTGCTTTCACCTGCTCCTCAATATCGAGGTGCTTTCATCTGCTCCTCAATATCGAGGTGCTTTCATCTGCTCCTCAATATAGAGGTGCTTTCATCTGCTCCTCAATATCGAGGTGCTTTCACCTGCTCCTCAATATCGAGGTGCTTTCATCTGCTCCTCAATATCGAGGTGCTTTCACCTGCTCCTCAATATCGAGGTGCTTTCATCTGCTCCTCTATATAGAGTTGCTTTCATCTGCTCCTCAATATCGAGGTGCTTTCACCTGCTCCTCAATATCGAGGTGTTTTCATCTGCTCCTCAATATCGAGGTGCTTTCATCTGCTCCTCAATATCGAGGTGCTTTCACCTGCTCCTCAATATCGAGGTGTTTTCACCTGCTCCTCAATATCGAGGTGCTTTCATCTGCTCCTCAATATCGAGGTGCATTCATCTGTTCCTCAATATCGAGGTGCTTTCATCTGCTCCTCAATATCGAGGTGCTTTCATTTGCTCCTCAATATCGGGGTGCTTTCATCTGCTCCTCAAAATCGAGGTGCTTTCATTTGCTCCTCAATATCGAGGTGCTTTCACCTGCTCCTCAATATCGAGGTGCTTTCATCTGCTCCTCAATATAGAGGTGCTTTCATCTGCTCCTCAATATCGAGGTGCTTTCACCTGCTCCTCAATATCGAGGTGTTTTCATCTGCTCCTCAATATCGAGGTGCTTTCATCTGCTCCTCAATATCGAGGTGCTTTCACCTGCTCCTCAATATCGAGGTGTTTTCACCTGCTCCTCAATATCGAGGTGCTTTCATCTGCTCCTGAATATCGAGGTGCATTCATCTGTTCCTCAATATCGAGGTGCTTTCATCTGCTCCTCAATATCGAGGTGCTTTCATTTGCTCCTCAATATCGAGGTGCTTTCATCTGCTCCTTAATATCGAGGTGCTTTCATTTGCTCCTCAATATCGATGTGCTTTCATCTGTTCCTCAATATCGAGGTGCTTTCATCTGTTCCTCAATATCGAGGTGCTTTCATTTGCTCCTCAATATCGAGGTGCTTTCATATGTTCCTCAATATCGAGGTGCTTTCATCTGTTCCTCAATATCGAGGTGCTTTCATCTGATTCTCTATATGGAGCTGTTTACATCTGCTCCTCATTATCAAGGTGCTCTCACCTGCTCCTCAATATCGAGTTGCTTTCATCGGCTCCTCAATATGGAGCTGTTTACATCTGCTCCTCAATATCAAGGTGCTTTCTTCTGCTTCTCAATATCAAGGTGTTTTCATCTGTTCCTCAATATCGAGTTGCTTTCATCTGCTCCTCAATATCGAGTTGCTTTCATCTGCTCCTTAATATCGAGTTGCTTTCATCTGCTCCTCAATATCGAGGTGCTTTCATCTTCTCCTCAATATCGAGTTGCTTTCTTTTGCTCCTCAATATCGAAGTGCTTTCATTTGCTCATCAATATCGAGGTGCTTTCATCTGCTCCTCAATATCAACGTGCTTTCACCTGCTCCTCAATATCAACGTGCTTTCATCTGCTCCTCAATATCAACGTGGTTTCATCTGCTCCTCAATATCGACGTGCTTTCACCTGCTCCGCAATATCGAAGTGCTTTCACCTGCTCCTTAATATCGAGGTGCTTTCACCTCATCCTCAATATCGAGGTGCTTTCACCTGCTCCGCAATATGGATGTGCTTTCACCTGCTCCTTAATAATGAGGTGCTTTCATCTTCTCCTCAATTTCGATGTGCTTTCATCTGCTCCTCAATATCGATGTGCTTTCATCTGCTCAGCATTATCGAGGTGCTATCATCTGCTTCCCAATATAGATGTGGTTTCATCTGCTCCTTAATATCAAGGTGCTCTCATCTGTTCCACAATATCGAGGTGCTATCATCTGCTCCTCAATATCGAGGTGCTTTCATCTGCTCCTCAATATGGAGCTGTTTACATCTGCTCCTCAATATCAAGGTGCTTTCTTCTGCTTCTCAATATCAAGGTGCTTTCATCTCCTTCTCAATATCGATGTGCTTTCATCTGCCTCTCAATATCGATGTGCTTTCATCTGCTCCTCAATATGGAGCTGTTTACATCTGCTCCTCAATATCAAGGTGCTTTCTTCTGCTTCTCAATATCAAGGTGCTTTCATCTGCCTCTCAATATCTATGTGCTTTCATCTGCTCCTGAATATCAAGGTGCTTTCTTCTGCTCCTCAATATCAAGTTGCTTTTATATGCTCAGCAGTATCGATGTGCTTTCATCTGCTCCTCAATATGAAGGTGCTTTCATATTCTCCTCAATATCGAGTTGCTTTCATCTGCTCCACAATATCAATGTGCTTTCATCTGCTAATAATAATATTTTTATTATTTTTATTATAACTGTTATTATTTTTAATATTATTATTATTATTATTATTATTATTATTATTATTATTATTATTATTATTATTATTATTATTATTATTATTATTATTCCTTTTCCTTCTCTTCCCCCTGTTTTTTTGTAATATTTTTTTCTCCTTCTCCTCGTCCTCCTCCACCACCACCTCCTCTTCTTATAAGCTTTTAATCCTCTCAGCTGTTCCTCATTTCTCTCTCTACCTCATGATACACAAATCCCTGTTTTCCTCGCCTTGCTGTCTTTACCTCACAGTTATTCATCGTTTTAGTTCTCTCTTATAGACAAGCTCATGAAATAGTCGTGACCTATATTTTGTTCTCCCTCTCTTTCTGCATCATTCCTTGGAACGTTATTCATATTCCCATGTCTTCTTTTCTAAATATCCTTCCTTCAATTATTTATCCCATTAAATATCTTATTCTTCTTCCTTCCTTCTTTCCTTCCTTCTTCCCTCCCTTTCTTAATTTGTATCTTTCCTCCTTCTTCTTTTCCTTAGACTCTTTCTTTCATCCTTTCTTTCTTTCTTTATTTTCTCATTTTGACTTAATCGGTGGTTTTTTTTTATCTTTTTCTTATTATTTTAATCTCTCTTCTCTCTTCTCCGTTTACCGTTTACCGTTGATGATGTTTCAGGCCCCGCTCCGCTGCTGGTGCAGTGCTCTGCGAGGGCCGTCAACAATTACGATATTAGCCTCGATAATAATCCCCGATGCACTTATTCACAACGTCGTAGTGAGTGAGTGAGTCGTGATTGCTTTCATGAATAGCCTACTGATGTCCTTTTGATAAAACTTGGCATCATCAAAGTCACTTGGCCGTGTTTGGGTTCACACTAAATTATTTCCAACACACTGAACATTTAACACACAATTTGTCTTTGAGTACAAACACTAATTAATAGCCATGATCGGTAATGTTACGAATTCTCTCAATTTCGGTTTGAAGTACTACACAGCTCTGGTCATTCACTGAGTGGTTGATTTCAGGCTTCTTGTACCTCACACAATCCTTCAACGCAATCCTTCGATTTGTGATCGTCAGTGCATTTGAAACATTTTTGGGCCTTTCCATTGCTCTTAACAGTGCAGTTGACCTCAAAATGGCCGTATCTCTGACAATGATAGCATTTAATTGCACGGAATCTGTCTCTCCCTGTTTATATTCTCCATTCTAATTTCAACTTGTCTTGTGAGTCAGCTCTCTCATAGTTGGATCACACCTCAGAATGTAGTGCATTGTGCCGCCAGCTGCTGGCTTACTAAAAACAGCTCAATCTTATTCTCAACACCCTCAATTGTGTGTAAGAACTCATTGCGGTCTAAGATGGCCTCCTTTATTTTTTCCTTGGACTCCTCATTTTCAACATTGCATATCATTATCTCTGGTTTCATCTTTCCAACACTCTTGGTACTAAGACTTCAATTATTGAGCAGCCTGTGGTGGGAGGGAGCCCATTACCCTGGGACACAGGGCCAGTGTGACATCCGGGCTACCACAGTTTACCTTCCCCAGGTTTCCCCAGGTACCCATTTATCGACCAGCCCGAAAGGGAGGATGAACAGCTGGGTGAGCTGCACGCCGACTGCCCGGGCCGGGATTCAAACCCGGGCCAGCGGAGTAGTAGCCAGGTGCGCTGACCACTAGACCACGGAGGCGTAATCAGTATAAGCTGGAGGCAAAATGAGTAAAAGGCGATCAAAAGGTGAGTTCAAAGAATGTTGGACGAAAGTTAGGAAAAAGTACTCACAATAAAAGATCAAATAAGTTTTTACCGATGCGTTTTGACTAGTTACAAAAAGGCTGAGGTGCACTGATTCAAAGGTGAAAAGGTGAGTGGAAAGAAAGCCCTTAGAGAGCAAGGCAGTGTTAACATATCACCGGATAAAAGGGAATAATAATCCTTTCAGAAACGCATTTTATCCAGTGTTAGAAAATATGACATAGTGGTAAACTTAATACATCATCTAATGTATTAGCGGTAATTGAGTAATTGCCCTGCTGAGCTAGTCAGCTAGAAAGACAAAAAAAATATAACGCAGAGGCTGAGGAAAACATATACGAGGTGAAGGAAAAGAAGAAAAATAATATGAAGGTAAAATACCAGTAACAACAACAAAAAGGCAATTAATAAGTCCTGGGAAAAAAAGAACGATTGAGGAGGATTGGACATATAAAATATGATGGATACAAAGTGGTAAAGGTAGAGTAAGTGGACAGAAATGTTATGAAATATGCACACAAGAACAATGAATAACAGAGAACATGAAATATTAATGCACGAAAGACGGACATGAGCGAATAACGAGCAGCACATCCCGCGAAGGGACATTCGCCGGTAGCCACTCGCTAACCCGCCGCCGCCAACCTTCGTCCATTAGTAACGAGCAGCACATCCCGCGACGGGACAATCGCCGGCAGCCACTCGCTAACCTGCCGCCGCCAACCTTCGTCCATTAGTAACGAGCAGCACATCCCGCGAAGGGACATTCGCCGGTAGCCACTCGCTAACCCGCCGCCGCCAACCTTCGTCCATTAGTAACGAGCAGCACATCCCGCGACGGGACAATCGCCGGTAGCCACTCGCTAACCTGCCGCCGCCAACCTTCGTCCATTAGTAACGAGCAGCACATCCCGCGACGGGACAATCCCCGGTAGCCACTCGAACCTGCCGCCGCCAACCTTCGTCCATTAGTAATCAAGGTAAAAAGAGTTTGTGTTAATATTTTTCCTCGTGCGCCGCGTCCTGTCCATTACGAACGAGAACTTCACGGCCAGAAACGTTAAAGAAAAATATAGATTCAGTTCCCAGTCCGCATTATACACTTCATGTTTTATTCCCCATACTTTTACTTGTGCTGAACGACGATTTTTTCATCACGGCACGAAAAAATTATCAATGTTACCAAAACATTCTACTCAATTCCCATTCTGCATAACACAATTAGCATTTTCTTCTAATTATTTTTCTACTAATACTGAATCACGACTATTTTTTATACCGCTGAATAATACATAAATCAGCAACACCTAAGATCCAATATAACCTTTTTTTTCTTATCTTGGCGTGCACTTTTCTTCTTTTATTAATCCCATCATTCATTTCTTTATTGTTATTTTTTCTCTCGCTCACCTTCGTTCACATTATCATTTTATCTTTCCAATTGTCCCCGTAAAACTTTCAACTGTTGCGCGCGCGCGCACACACACACACACACACACACACACACACACACACACACACACACACACACACACACACACACACGACATTCTTTCCTTGGATATATTCTTTTTTCATAAAACAACATTCCTTTCTTTATAAATACCAAATAATTGTTTGCTTGAGACTCAAAACGCACTTTCCTCAACACACCAACGCCACACACATGTAAAAATGAACAAATTAGTTTCTTTTAACAAAAAGTAACACAAACCCCCGGTCATAATTTCCTATCGATAATACATGAATCAACATCAACATGAAACATAACATTCTATTCAACATTACGATCAAAACAGTCCATTCGTATCAACACTCACTCATCCCACATGCATGGGTAGGCGGTGGCCGAGCTGGTAGCGTACTGGGCCCACATTCACCGCGTGATGGACGACGCGGGATCGAATCCCCACGCTACCACTCGGATTTTTCAGTCACCGCCGAGTGGCTTAAAACTACCCACATGCTGTCCTGAAGACCACCCATCAACCCGGACTCTAGAGGAAGCCGTCCAAGTGAATCAAGAACGAGTTCCGGGGGGCAGCATGAGCCAATGCAAGATGGCGCCACTATAAACACTCGCCTGCGCCAGAACGGGCTGGGCCGACCATCAGGCCCCACCTGGAAGAAGCCTTGGGCCGACCATCAGGCCCCACCAGGAAGATGCCTACCGGCGCAACAGGCAACGACGTAAAAAAAAAAAAAAAATCCTTTTTATCCTTTCCTCCTCCTCCTCCTCCTCTTGCTCCTCCAAATCACACAAAACACACACATCCCTAATAGAGGAAGACCTAATACCCTCGCAGCCCATTTTCTGTTGCAATACTACGACGAGCCGATAAAAAAAAGGGATCCCCAATCCCCTCCAATCCCATTCTCTGCCAAGGAAGGACGTGAGCAAGCGGAAAAACGGACCAAAAAAAGGGGAGAGAGTAAAAGGAATACGCTAGGCACTGACGGGGTCCTAAAATATCCAATTGCTCCGTCCAGCTCTCAGTCTGTGCCGAAACGAAGGCAGAACATTATGGTGGGAAGGGCGTGTCGGGCAGGGCCGGGCAACATGGGGACGGGAGGCGCGGCAGGGTGCTCTGACCTCTCTTGACCCCGCACGGAAGGCCCGGAGTGGCTGGCCTCGCCCCTGTCCTCACTGCCCGCCCCGCACACACCAAATTAGGTCTTGGCTTCAACAGCGACCTCCATGATTTGCATTTCCGCTCTCTCTCTCTCTCTCTCTCTCTCTCTCTCTCTCTCTCTCTCTCTCTCTCTCTCTCTCTCTCTCTCTCTCTCTCTCTCTCTCTCTCTCTCTCTCTCTCTCTCTCTCTCTCTCTCTCTCTCTCTGACTCCCATGCCTGACGGTCAGGCACAATTCCCGACAGGCACACCGCCACACTCACACACACGTACACATACACATCAGGCACAGGCATACACACACACCTACACACACACACACACACACACACACACACACACACACACACACACACACACACACACACACACACACACACACACACACACACACACACACACACACACACACACACACACACACACACACACACACACACACACATTTCATATTTATTTAACTTTTCTTAAGTTGCAAAATACTCAAAATCGGCAAATTTTTTTTCATATTTATCTCCTATTTTAAACCGATAATATGTATAAAACCGAATGTACTATACACCAAAAGATGCAGAATTGTAATACAACTAAAATAAGACTACTAAGAAGTCTCTATGACCTATTGTTGAAGACAAAATATTTTTCTTGACATTCAAATTATCGGGCCAAATTTGACAATGATTATTAACGATGGATGCTTTATAGTTGTTTAACTAGATTTTTGGGATAGCATCAGACATTCCCAAGCTCCTTAGACATCCACCTGACTGAAAATATACATGGAATTTATTCAGCATTTTGGTAGTTAAGTTTCATCCCGCTCACAGAATACATGTCACAGTCACTGTCGTTGCCACCACGACGAGCATCATGTTTACTTCTTTTTATCCTTTTGTCTTACTTTTCTTGCTTTCCATTTCCTTATTATTGTCCTTTTTCTTATAAATGTTGCTCTTTTTTTCAGTTATTATTTTTCTTCCTGTTATTTCTGTCATCATTTTCATCACCATTCCCTATACATCATCTTACGCTAACTTGCCCATTATCATCAGCTGCGGTTTATATGTTTAACAGTTTCATCATCTTTTACGTGTTTATTAAGTGAGAATCGTCTGCCAGGTCACCCAAAAAGTAAAACAACTGCGTGGATGTGATTATTACCGTGGGAACTTTTGAGAAGGCGTGGGAACTTGTGTGAAATCAGTGGGAGCTTTTTTTTCAGTGGTGGTTAAATGACTACGAACTCCTGTAAATAAACAAAAACAATAACATCAATCAATAACACAAAAACATAACGAAAAAAATTAACAAGAACAACGCTCTAAGGCATCACTAGATAACAAATACGAAATGACAACGAAAAATAATCCAAGAAATTCCTTCCCTCACCCGCCAATGAATGTGTTGATGTGCAAGGAAGGTTATGTGTGGCAAACAGGGTGAAGGCGAATAGCATACACACACACACACACACACACACACACACACACACACACACACACACACACACACACACGCGCGCACACACACACACACACACACACACACACACACACACACACACACACACACACACACACACTCATTCACCGTATTTTTCAGGGGGAGGATGTTTTCAGTATTTGTATTAGCACTAGTATTTTCAAATGTAATATTTTTAGTATAGTATTAGTATTAGCATTAGTACACTTTTTAAGGAGAAAAGAGATCATAGAAGGGAACTCGAAGGAGGAGATATTCGTGCTATTCTCATTAGTATTAATATTATTATTTTTTCAAGAGACGAATCGCAGTAAAGATGGAGATTAGATTCCACAAAAAGAGATCTCAGGTGGAGGATGAAGTTACTATAAATACAGTGTGCGAAGTGGGCTGGAGGAGAAGAGATGAACCACGGGAAGGGGAATTCCTGTCTCGTGTCACTGTCTTTTGAACGACGCCTGTGCAGTAATAACGGAAGTGGGATGTACTTAGGGACACGTGTAGCAGTTTAAGAGGTGTTCGGAGAGCGTTTCGAACCGAGGTAATTAATGTCTGTATTGATATATTCCTCAGCCACTTGCATTGTAATATTACCAACGGCATGCCTTGTTTGTGGATAAATCTTTTGCATTATACGCCTTATACAATGAACTCCTCCTCCTCTTCTCCTTCTTCTTTATCTTCTTTTCTTTCTCTATTTTCCTCTTCGTCTTCCCCCCCCCCCCCCCTAATAGTCTCTTTCCCTCACATTCTCATTACCATTCTCTTCACCCTACTTGCATAATTTTCACCTTTTCCTCCAGGTCCTTCTTGTAAACTGTCCTTTTTGGCTACTCTAGTCTTTCCAGCTTTATTTTTTCTACTTTAGCAATTTATATTTTCCTGTTCTTCATTATCCTTTTGTTTTATTCATTTATTTTACCTTCAGCTACAGTATTCTTTCCATCATGATATATTTCTATTTTAACACTTTTTTATCATCCTGTTCTTTACTCAGCTGTTTTCGTTCATTTATTTTACCTTCAGCTCATATAATCTTAGTGTTATCCTTTTTTGCTTGCACCTTTCTCTTTTTCTTCTTTGTCCTCTTCCTTTTTTGCTACCTACTTAGTCTTCTCCCTCTTCGTTATCTTCGCATCCTTGTTCCTTGTGCCTGGCTCCTGTACTTTCTATACTTTTATCACAATTATTTTTTCTGTTATTTTTTTCGTCTTCCTCTCCTCTCTGGGTTCCTCCTTTAATCCCCCTTGAATGTACTTCTCCTCATCCTCCACCTTTGATTAGATAGTGTAACTTGTCACAAACAGCCTCGTAAAGGATCATCAGGTCTGCTGTTGTTTGTCCTTCCTTTATGTGTCTTTGTGTTCCTCCTCCTCGTTATCCCATTCCTCTAATCCAGGGGTTCCCAACCGGTGGGTCGCGTAGCCTTGCTAAAAGTAGCTTGGGATGATATTAATTTCAACTCATCAATTACATTTTTTATGCTCTTACATATTTTTTTTTTTTTTTTTTTGTTTCAGTGCAAAAAAAAACGTGTGTTACAGCGATTCAGTATGATTAGATGACATTGGGGGTGTCTGTATGCGTGCCTGTGAGTGTATGTGCCTGTATGAATGTGTATGTGTGTCTTCAAGCGTATGTTTGTGTCTGTTCTAGCGAGTATGTGACTGTATAGGCATGTACGTATGCTTGAGTGTCTGTTAGCTGTGCTTAAGCATGTGTTCAGTTAAGCCCCGTTCACACTGTGCCGACTCTAGGCCACGACTCTAGGGTACACGAGGTCTTGGGTGCTGATGTGAAAGGGTCGGGCATGGCTTGAAGGAGATCTTGAGACTGTTGCCGAACGCTGCTCCGACGTCGTGACGGGAGTCTGCAGTCGTGAGGATTAGCGCAAAAAAAGTATTCCATGCTAAACTTTCACGACAAGAGTCGGCAAGAGCCTGGACCAACCGTCACTTCCGGTTGAGGTCTGAGGGAGGTCGGGGGCAGTCGTCAAGACTGTCGTCTGTCTTGAGACAGTCGTGACGACTGTCGGGGCCATTTTTCAATTTTTTACCGTTTCCTGTCGGCACAATCGTCTGTGCTGACTTCTTAAGAATGATGAGGGACTGTCGTGACGACAGTCTTCGCTTAATGAAGGACGTTCGTGACGACTGTCGGCTCAGAAATATAGGCTAACACTGCTGCTATCAAGATTTTTTTTATCTTTATCTTGCAGCTCACAAGGACAATAACAACTTCTGGGCATGGTTTCGTTTCGCTGGCACAAACTTGGGAGCCGCACAGTACGCACGCATTCCTTTTGCCTCGATCTTTCTTGTGTTGAATAACATAACTAGGGTTGCCACCCTGAGGTCAAAAAAATGTGGAATGCAACATCTCACTCTCCAGTACGGAATGGATCCATATGTAAAGGAACGGGTGGCAACCCTAAAATTTCTCGACCATGCAATGAGTAACAGCCGCGTCACGCTTCTGGTGGAGGCAAGAGGGAGGGGGAAGGGACGTTACGTCGCGTATTTTACACGTATGTTGGGACGAACCTGTGACAAATTTTACGGGCTGGTTTTGTGATTAACCGAAAAATGAGCTCACTACAATTTTAAGATACTGAATTTTATCTGTTTGACCATTCAGTTAACAAAATACCGTGCGGAACAAATACCGTTTCGTATTGGTTCAAAACGGAACGATATATTTCATTCTCGAATACAAAGCGATTCCGTATTTTAAGGAGCGGCAAGGCTGCCACCAAGACAGTCACCAAGACAGTCGCGAGGACCGTCAGGAAGACCGTCGGCCAACTCCTTGGCAACTGTCGGCCAGCTAGTCGGCCAACCAGTTGACAGACAATCTGGAAGATTGTTGTCAAGACCGTCTGCGACTGTCGGCCAATCGGTCGGCAGATTCGTGGTTGTCGTAGACATGGCGCCATTTCAAAAATTGACCGTTGAGACTCGTCTTGAGACTAGTTGGCAGCATGTCGCAGACATTCTGCCAACTAGTTGGCCGAGTGTCCTAGACAGTCGGCAATCATGCTAGCCGACACCAAGACGCCAAAAAATTCTTGGAGCGTGGGAGCCGACTTGACTTGCAGAAGTCGCTGGGTTGTCGTGGCCCAGAATCGCCACAGTCTGAACGGGCTTATACTCGTAGTGCTGTAGCGCGCGCGCGTGTGTGTGTGTGTGTGTGTGTGTGTGTGTGTGTGTGTGTGTGTGTATTTTGTTAACTGAATGGTCAAGCAGATAAAATTCAGTATCTTAAAATTGTAGTGAGCGCATTTTTCGGCTAATCCCAAAACCAGCCCGTAAAATTTGTCAAAGGTTCGTCCTAAAACACGTGTACTCCAAAGTCAGCATGATAGCCTTACGTGTCCTTAGTGGTGTTCTCTGTTCTTCTCCGTGTGATCTAATACTACTACTCCTTCCCAAACATCAACATAACATAAGGATCATTTTCTTCTCCTTTTTCGCTTCTCTCTTTACTATTTGATTCGCTATTCATTCTTCGTTCTCTTTTCACTAATCGTTCTCTTTCTTTCAGACCCTTATGTATATATAGTCTTCTCTTTCTTGGTCTTTGAAACAATAATCCTTCCTTTCCCCACCGTTGCGTGCCCTTGATCCCCGTTCCTTTTCCCCAGAAGAGGCTCCAGCCGAGCTCCAAAACGACCCCCAGCCGAGCCGGGCCCAGACGTCCACCCAAGGAACGCCAGGCCTCCCGATGCTCCTGCTGGGGCTTCACCGTCTGCTGGGGCGCGACGTACCGAGAACGTGGTGCCTCTGGGTTCTCCTGGGGGCGTGTCTAGTGCTCCCCATCGCCGTCAGGGGTACGAGTGGCCTTCATGACGCCTCTCAGACTAGTAAAGCAGCAGAAGGATCGTTAACAGTCGCTGCGAGAGATGGAAACAGAGTCCTTGGCGTCACGCTCTTAATTAAGAAAACAGGAGTTGGGAGGTGATTTGAGCATAGCCTTTGGTTCTTTGGTTTTTTGGTCTTCTTTCCCTGCATCCTTCACTCCCTTATCCTCTTCCTCCTCCTTCGTCTCCTATAAGCCATCCTTCTCCTTCTCCATAAAATCCTACACTACCTCCTCCTCCTCCTCCTCCTCCCGAGGGCACCATCATCGCCCACTCAGGGTTCCGACGCCCACATGCTTTGATCTATCCTCCTCCTCCTCCTCCTCCTCACCCTCACCCTCCCCTTCCGTCACTCACGCCTTCTGCACATCCCCCGCTCACGCCTTCCGCCCTCAGCTCTAGTCCACAGCGGGGCGTGTGGGAAGCGAGGCGCGGGGGACGTAACGGTTCGTTGGTTGTGTTGGTTGTCTGCGGGGATGTGGTGGAGTTGTGTTGTGGTGGTTGTGTTGCGGCGGTGTGTTGGTGCGGGTGTGTTGTAGTGGTTGCGATGCGGCAGTGTGTTGGTGCGGGTGTGTTGGTGCAAGTGTGTTGGTGCGGGTGTGTTGCAGTGGTTGTGTTGCGGCAGTGTGTTGGTGCGAAAGTGTTGGTGCGGATGTGTTGCGGCGGTGTGTTGGTGCGGGTGTGTGTTGCGGCAGTGTGTTGGTGCGGGTGTGTTGCGGCGGTGTGTGGGTGCGGGTGTGTGTTGCGGCGGTGTGTTGGTGCGGGTGTGTTGGTGCGGGTGTGTTGCGGCGGTGTGTTGGTGCGGGTGTGTTGCGGCGGTGTGTTGGTGCGGGTGTGTGTTGTGGCGGTGTGTTGGTGCGGGTGTATTGCGGCGGTGTGTTGGTGCGGGTGTGTTGCGGCGGTGTGTTGGTGCGGGTGTGTATTGCGGCGGTATGTTGGCACGGGTGTGTGTTGCGGCAGTGTGTTGGTGCGGGTGTGTTGGTGCGGGTGTGTGTTGCGGCGGTGTATTGGTGCGGGTGTGTGTTGCGGCGGTGTGTTGGTACGGGTGTGTTGGTGCGGGTGTGTGTTGGTGCGGGTGTGTTGGTGCGGGTGTGTCTTGCGGCATTGTGTTGGTGCGGGTGTGTGTTGGTGCAGGTGTGTGTTGGTGCGCGTGTGTTTGTGCGGGTGTTTTGGTGCGGGTGTGTGTTGCGGCGGTGTGTTGGTGCTGGTGTGTATTGGTATGGGTGTGTGTTGGTGCGTGTGTGCTGATGCGTGTGTGTGTTGGTGCGGTGTGTTGGTGCGGGTGTGTGTTGCGGCGGTGTGCTGATGCGGGTGTGTTGGTGCGGGTGTGTGTTGGTGCGGGCGTGTTGGTGCGGGTCTGTGTTGGTGCGGGTGTGTTGGTGCGGGTGTGTTGGTGCGGGTGCGTGTTGCGGCGGTGAGTTGGTGCGGATGTGTTTGTGCGGGTGTGTGTTTGTGCGGGTGTGTTGGTGCGGGTGTGTGTTGGTGCGGGTGTGTGTTGGTGCGTGTGTGTTGGTGCGAGTGTGTTGGTGCGGGTGTGTGTTGGTGCGAGTGTGTTGGTGCGGGGGGGTGTTGGTGCGGGGGGCTGTTGGTGCGGATGTGTTTTGGTGCGGGTGTGTGCTGGTGCGAGTGTGATGGTGCAGGTGTTTTGGTGCGGGTGTGTGTTGCGCCGGTGTGTTGCTGCGGGTGTGTGTTGCGGCGTTGTGTTGGTGCGGGTGTGTGTTGGTGCGGGTGTCTTGGTGCGGGTGTGTGTTGCGGCGGTGTGTTGGTGCGGGTGTGTGTTGGTGCGGGTGTGTGTTGGTGCTGGTGTGTGTTGGTGCGGGTGTGTGTTGGTGCGGTTGTGTGTTGGTGCGGGTGTGTTGGTGTGGGTGTTTAGGTGCGGGTGTGTGCTGCGGCGGTGTGTTGGTGTGTGTGTGTGTTGCGGTGGTGTGTTGGTGCGGGTGTGTTGGTGCGATTGTGTGTTGCGGCGCTATGTTGGTGCGGGGGGGTGTTGCGGCGGTGTGTTGGTGCGGGTGTGTGTTGGTGCGGGTGTGTGTTGCGGCGGTATGTTGTTGCGGGTGTGTTGCGGCGGTGTGTTGGTGGGTGGGTGTGTTGCGGCGGTGTGTTGGTGCGGGTGTGTTGGTGCGATTGTGTGTTGCGGCGGTGTGTTGGTGCGGGGGGGTGTTGCGGCGGTGTTCTTGCGGGTGTGTTGCGACGGTGTGTTGGTGCGGGTGTGTGTTGGTGCGGGTGTGTTGGTGCGGGTGTGTTGGTGCGGGTGTGTGTTGAGGCGGTGTGTTGGTGCGGGTGTGTTGGTGCGGGTGTGTTGCGGCGGTGTGTTGGTGCGGGTGTGTTGGTGCGGGTGTGCTGCGGCGGTGTGTTGCGGGGGTGGGTTGGTGCGGGTGTGTGGCGGGGGTGTGGTGGAGCGGTGTGTTGGTGCGGTGTGTTGGTGCGGGTGTGTTTGCGGGTGTGTTGGTGCGGTGTGTGTTGGTGCGGTGTGTTGGTGCGGGTGTGTTGCGGTGCTGTGTTGCGTTTGTGTGTTGGTGCTGGTGTGTGTTGCGGTGGTGTGTTGCGGAGGTGTGTTGGTGCGGGTGTGTGTTGCGGTGCTGTGTTGCGTTTGTGTGTTGGTGCTGGTGTGTGTTGCGGTGGTGTGTTGCGGAGGTGTGTTGGTGCGGGTGTGTGTTGCGGTGGTGTGTTGCGGTGGTGTGTTGGTGCGGGTGTGTGTTGCGGTGGTGTGTTGTGGTGGTGTGTTGGTGCGGGGGGGTGTTGCGGTGGTGTGTTGCGGTGGTGTGTTGGTGCGGGTGTGTGTTGCGGGTGTGTGTTGGTGCGGGTATGTGTTGGTTCGGGTGTGTGTTGGTGCGGGGGGGTGTTGCGGCGGTGTGTTGGTGTGGGTGTGTGTTGCGGTGGTGTGTTGCGGCGGGGTTTTGGTGAGGGTGTGTGTTGGTGCGGGTGTGTGTAGGTGCGAGTGTGTGTTGCGGCGGTGTGTTGCGGCGGGTGTGTGTTGATGCGGGTGTGTGTTGGTGCGGGTGTGTACGTGCGGGTGTGTGTTGGTGCTGGTTTGTGTTGGTGCGGGTGTGTGTTGCGGCGGTGTGTTGGTGCGGGTGTGTTGCGGCGGTGTGTTGGTGCGGGTGTGTTGCGGCGGTGTGTTGGTGCGGGGGGGTGTTGCGGCGGTGTGTTGGTGCAGGTGTGTTGCGGCGGTGTGCTGGTGCGGGTGTGTTGCGGCGGTGTATTGGTGCGGGTGAGTTGCGGCGGTGTGTTTGTGCGGGTGTGTGTTGCGGCGGTGTGTTGGTGCGGGTGTGTTGCAGCGGTGTGCTGGTGCGGGTGTGTTGCGGCGGTGTATTGGTGCGGGTGTGTTGCGGCGGTGTGTTGGTGCGGGTGTGTGTTGCGGCGGTGTGTTGGTGCAGGTGTGTTGCGGCGGTGTGTTGGTGCGGGTGTGTGCTGCGGCGGTGTGTTGATGCGGGTGTGTTGCGGCGGTGTGTTGGTGCGGGTGTGTTGCGGCGGTGTGTTGGTGCGGGTGTGTTGGGGTGTGTGTTGCGGCGGTGTGTTGGTGCGGTGTGTGTTGGTGGGTGTGTTGCGGCGGTGTGTTGGTGGCGGTGTGTTGTTGCGGGTGTGTTGCGGCGGTGTTTTGGTGCGGGTGTGTTGCGGCGGTGTGTTGGTGCGGGGGGGGGTGTTGCGGTGGGTGTGTCGCGGCGGTGTGTTGGTAAGGTGTGTTGCGGCTGTGTGTTGTTGCGGGTGTGTTGCGGCGGTGTATTGGTGCGGGTGTGTTGCGGCGGTGTGTTGGTGCGGGTGTGTGTTGCGGCGGTGTGTTGGTGCGGGTGTGTGTTGCGGTGGGTGTGTTGCGGCGGTGTGTTGGTGCGGGTGTGTGTTGCGGCGGTGTGTTGATGCGGGTGTGTTGCGGCGGTGTATTGGTGCGGGTGTGTTGCGGCGGTGTGTTGGTGCGGGGGGGGGTGTTGCGGTGGGTGTGTCGCGGCGGTGTGTTGGTGCGGGTGTGTTGAGGGACGTGAAGAGGAAAACTTTGCATCTATCGTGTGTGTTGTCCCTCCTCCCTCATGCAGGTGTAAAAATGTGTTGCTCTTTCCTGCTCTCTTGATCACGCTACACACACACACACACACACACACACACCAACTAACTATGTACAAATTTTAAGGTCGTGTGTACAGTAACTTCATCAGTGTGTACCTTTCCACTCCATCATCCAGTCACGTGAATACATAAACGTTCATACAAACATACATACATACATACATACATAGAGTCCCTAGCCAGGCAGAGCGATATAAACGGAGAGAGAATGGAAATCAAGTTATCTGGTTATGACGTTTTTTTTTTTTTTTTTTTTTTTCAAACACTCTTGATAATGAGACGCAGATCATATGTGTTTCTTTTTCACTTGTCTCTCTAAAAGTGTGGAAAAAAGTGGACGTTAACAAGAGATTTTAAATCTAAATGATCAAACGGTGAATGTCAAGAAACGTTAGTGATAAAAAGAGTGGACGAAGAAAAACTTGTGAAAGAGAAAAAAGTGAGAACGATAAAAAAAAGTGTTTGACAAATAAAAGGTTAATGATCAGTAGAGAATAAGAGAAAAGAAATGTGTATACATATGAATGACTGAAAAGATGCTTAAGGGAAAAAATTATATGAAAGGTAAAATATACAAAATAATGAATAAAGAAGAAAACTTCATGATTGATGAAAAGGTTGATGAGAAAAAGATGGACCGTTAAACAGGTGACGGAGTGATAGAAAAGACTAATATAAATAAAATAGACAAATGAGGGAAAAGGTGAACGAGGAAAAAAAATGAAACACAGCAGAGGAAAATTGAAAGGCAACAGAAAAATTCGAAAATATAATAGAGAATGTCCAAGTAAAAAGTGAAAAAAAAGGAATAAAAGTGGAAACTAGAAGGGAAGACTGTGCTGGGATGAAATTAAAGAGCATATGTGATCAATTATTCTCTGTTTTGTGGAAATGCGATAACGATGGAAAGAGTACGAAAAAAGGATACTGAAACTCATAAAAATGGATGACGTGAGTATCAGAAGAACGTAAACAGCGAATGAAAAAAGGAATTAATCACAATCACACAAAGAATGACTCCCGTAAGGTTGAAATAAAACTGAAAAAAAAAAATGAAAAATGAAGACTGAAAATTTTTTGAAAAAAACGGAATGATTGAAAATGATCGAAAAATAAGAACTTCAGAAAAGGTGTGAGCAATAATTGTCAAGAAAACGTATAAAATTCAAAGAGAAAACATTAAGATATCATTGAGGAAAAATGTGCGTATATAGAATTGAACTGTCATTCTGACCATTGATTCTTAACTTTGTGGAAATGATATAAAGATGAACAATATAATGACCGATTTAAAGTTATAAAATGAGAATTTGTAAAAAGATTGGTAATGTTAGGACTGACTCGATTTCTGAAACTTCGACAAATGAAAATATGTGAAAAAAAACGGGAAACTTACGCAAAAGGAAAGTGAAATGCATGTACGAGGACATTTTAAAGAAATCAAAAGAAGAAATAGATAAAATTCTCCAGGGGGAAAATGTGCAGATATTGAATTGGGCTTAATAATGTGTAAAAAGTTTATCGGCTTTGTGGAAGTGCGAGAGATGAAAACAAGAGGACTGACACTCACACAGAAAAAAGAACAGATAAAGTTAAACTGTTAAGACGATCAGTGACTCATTCTCTGTTGGTGGAGATGCGATAAAGATATAAAGAAAAGAACGAAATTGTCAGTCGAAGTATGCTGACGAATTCCCTGTTCTCGGATACTTCGGGAATATAATAAACAGTTAAATAAGACAAGAGGGAAAAGATTAATCAAGTGCTTTGTATATTAATCTCTCTCTCTCTCTCTCTCTCTCTCTCTCTCTCTCTCTCTCTCTCTCTCTCTCTCTCTCTCTCTCTCTCTCTCTCTCTCTCTCTCTCTCTCTCTCTCTCTCTCTCTCTCTCTCTCTCTCTCTCTCTCTCTCTCTCTCTCTCTCTCTCTCTCTCTCTCTCTCTCTCTCTCTCTCTCTCGTAACCTGAATAGCCACCCAGACACACAATATCGTTTTAAAATATGTATCTTTCCACCTTATCTCCTCCTCAGGGATATAAGATTATACTGACCCTTCTTCGCATGTTTTCAGACAGATTGCAGCAAGACATCAACCTAAATCCATATTATTCTCCTCCACAACCTAGATTGCAAGTAGCGTAAGTTAATAATAGAGTAAAGCAACAGTTAATGTCCGCATGACAGGTGGAGTGAGGTGTGGATGCAGTAAGGTGACAGGTTAATGGTGCCGTGCCTAGTACCGCCGGTAAAACGAGGATCAAGCCTCCACCTGTGCCCCTGAAACTACACCTCACCCATCGTGAGTATTAGGGGGGATCCTGAGGCTGCCCTGTGTAGGCCACTCGGCGTCTTCCAGTCTCATTGTGTTTCTATGTTCTTATGTTCTTATGAAATGAAGTCATTTTCCCCCACAGCTTAGGTTACCAGTAATGTAAGTTAAGGGTAGTAATTTCCTCTTATTTCTCTCTTTACTGTAAAATTTCCATGGCCCTTTCTTCCTTAAAGGCTAACTATTTCCTGCCGGCATGTTGCCGGAGGGAGAGGTGGGTGGGGAGGAGCCTTCATCTATTATGTCCTGTCCTACCACACGTAGATTACTAGTAGTAGCGGTAGTAAACAGACACCCTCGTCATAGACCGATAGGTTTTCTGGTGTCTGTTCTTCCTATGTATGTATTCTTCCTCCTCCTCTTCCTTTTCCTTCTTCACCTCTTCCGCGAAAACACCATTCTCTCCATGATTCTCTCCTACTTCCTTTTTACCCCCCCTCTTCCTCCTCCTTTCCCTCCTATATTTCCTTTCCTACCCACTGAATCTCCTGTTTTCGCCCTTGTTACGTCTTTATCCTCCCCTTCCACCCCCTTTTTCTCCGTTACTCCTTCACTACCTCTTCCTCGTTTCTTTTCCTTTTCATTTCATGTTTCCCTCATCTCCTCCTCCTCCTCCTCCTCCACCTCCTCTTGTTCCTCACTGAAGCCGTGGTGTTAAGGGCTCATAATACCATGGGAAGAGGAACTGAGGCAAGAAAGAAAAGAACCAAAGAGGCGGAAAGAAAAAGAAGAGGGTAAAGAGGAGGAGCAGGAGGAGGAGGAGGGAGGAGGGGTGGAGTTAATGGGGCTGACGAAGGAAAAAGGCAGGTGAAGAGAGGGCTGAAGAGACGGAGGGAGGAAAGAGAAGGCGTGAAGGTGAAGGAGGAGAGAAGGAGAAAATGGAAAAGAGGAGAGAAGTTGGAGGGAGTGAGGAAAGGATGAAGAAACAAAATAAAGAGAGGAAGAGACGGGAGGAGTTAATGGAACGAAGAAAGGGAGAGATGGAGCAAAGGGAGAAAGATAGCTGAAGGAGAGAGAGAGAGAGAGAGAGAGAGAATAAATATGTCTTTAGTTACTTTAAAATTTATGTACTGAAACAAAAATTATGTAAGAAAAGGAGGGACGGAGAAAATAAAGAAGGAAAGGGAGGAAAGGAGAAGAAAGAAGTGGAGGAGAAGGAAGAGGAAGAAAATTAATGAGAAATTATGGAGGTTGGCAGAGAAGAAAGGAGAAATTGGAGGAACGGGAAAAGGAGGAGTAGGAATACATAGGAATATATAGGAAGAACAGACACCAGAAGACCTATCGGTCTATGGCGAGGGTGTCTGTTTACTACTGCTACTACTAGTAATCTACGTGTGGTAGGACTGGACAGAAAAGATGAAGGCTCCTCCCCACCCAACTCTCCCTCCGGCAACGTGCCGGCAGGAAATAGTTAGAAGAGAACACCATGTACCTTTAAGGAAGAAAGGGCCATGGAAATTTTACAGTAAAGAGAGAAATAAGAGGAAATTACTACCCTTAACTTACACTACTGGTAAGTGGTAACCTAAGCTGTGGGGGAAAATGACTTCATTACAAAAGAACATAAGAGCATAGAAATACAGGGAGACTGGAAGAGGACGAGTGGCCTACACAGGGCAGCCCCAGAATCCCACCTAATACCCACGATTGGTGAGGTGTAGTTTCAGGGGCACAGGTGGAGGCTTGCTCCTCGTTTTACCGGTGGTACTAGGCACGCACCAGTAACCTGTCACCTTACTGCACCACACCTCACTCCACCTGTCATGCGGACATTAACTAATTAAGGAGAAAGAGAAAAAGAAGGAGAGGCGGAGCAGCAAACATGCGAAAGGCAAAACAGATAAAAAGGAAGAGGGAAGAGAACAAGAACGGTGAGAAAAATAAGGAGAAGATGAAGGAGTGAAAAAGAAAGAATAATTTAAGTGGAAAGAAGAAAAAAAAACAGGAAGAAAGGGACAAGACGAAAAAGAATGTTACTGATAAAAAATGAGATTAAACTTGAAAGAAAAAAAACTAATTAGGGAAAGAACTGAAGTATGAACACAAAACAGTTAAGTTAGTGAAAAGTTGAGAAGGTATTAGGAAAAAAGAAAAACGACAAAAAATATAAAACACAAAACATTGGGAAGAAGAGAATGGAATAACAATGATAAAAATAAAAGCCAAAACCGTGAACAGATAAACACAGAGAAAAGCAGAGAAAAGAGAAGGGCAACGGCGATAAAAAGATAAACAAGGCAAAATATGAAGAAGAAATGAGGAAGAAAGTTAAGAAGAGGACGAGGATGAGGAGGGAAAAGATATTAAGTAAACATAATCGAATCTGCAAAACTAAGTGTATTGAAACAAATGGAAATGCTGCGCTCGGGAACATGATTCTTCGAACGATTTCGTTCTTTTTTTGCACACGATTTGTTAAACTATTTATCTCTCTCTCTCTCTCTCTCTCTCTCTCTCTCTCTCTCTCTCTCTCTCTCTCTCTCTCTCTCTCTCTCTCTCTCTCTCTCTCTCTCTCTCTCTCTCTCTCTCTCTCTCTCTCTCTCTCTCTCTCTCTCTCTCTCTCTCTCTCTCTCTCTCTCTCTCTCTCTCTCTCTCTCTCTTAAAAGCGCTCAAGGGAAAGAAAAGAAAGCGGAAGAGTAAAGGAGAGAAGGAATATGCCAAGAAGAAAAGGAAGAGTGGTGACGAACACTGAAGCGAGCCAAATAAAGAATATTCACGCAAGTTGAAGGAAAAGGTGAAGGAGTGAAGGGAAAATGATTAAGGAAATAAGAGGAAGGAGAAAGAACAATAAGAAGGAAATATTGAAATTGTTAAATAAATGAAAAAAAAAATATGAAAGCAACTCAAAATGAATAATAGATTTAAAAAGTCAGAAAGGTTAGGAAACAAGAAAGTAATGGTCGGAACTAAAAATGGAAACGTGTCAGTCGAACAAAAGAACAGACATGTGAACAACTCAACATGAAACTTAATTAGAAGAGTGAAAGTAAGACACACTAAGAGGAAAAAGAGAGCATAATGATTTTTTTTTACAACAAAGGAGACAACTCAAGGGTAAAAAAGTAAACAATAATAAAATAAAAAAAAGCCCGTTGCTCGCTGCTCACAAAAAGATTCTAAAGAGGTGGCCGAAGGAGTGGTCAGTTTCGGGAGGAGAGGTGTCCAGATAACCTTCTCTTGAAAGAGTTCAAGTCGTAGGCAGGAGGAAATACAGAAGAAGGAAGATTGTTCCAGAGTTTACCAGCGTGAGGGATGAAAGAGTGAAGATGCTGGCTAACTCTAACATAAGGGTTTGGACAGTATAGGGATGAGCATGAGTAGAAAGTCGCGTGCAGTGGGGCCGCGGGAGGGGGGAGGCATGCAGTTAGCAAGTTCAGAAGAGCAGTCAGCATGAATATATCGATAGAAGATAGAAAGAGAAGCAGCATGCCGGTGGAAATTAAGAGGTAGAAAACTATCAATAAGAGGAGGAGAGCTGATGAGACGAAGAGTCTTAGACTCCACTCTGTCCAAGAGAGCTGTGTGAGTGGAGCCCCCCACACGTTAGATGCATACTCCATACGAGGGCGGACAATGCCCCTGTATATGGATAGCAATTGTGCGGGGGAGAATAACTGGCGGAGACGAGACAATACAGAACGCCCAAATACACATTAAAAAAATTAATTTGTATTAAAATAAATATATAAAAAACCCATACAATAAGGTAAATTTGTATTGAAATAGATATGCAAAATACATATAAAACAATGTAAATTTGTTTCAAAATATATATACGAATACACAAAAAATAACGTAGATTTCTATAAAAATAGATATACAAAATACACATAAAATTAAGTAAATACGTATAAAAAAATGCATACAAAATACACATTAAATAACATAAATTCGTATCAAAATAAATAAACAAAATACCAATAAAAGAATGTGTATTTGTAATACACATATAATTAGTTAAATTTGTATTTTAATACATGTACAAAATACACATAAAATTATGTAAATTTGTATGAAATGAAAACAAATACTCATAAAATAACGTACATTTGTATAAAATATATATACAAAATACACATAGAATAATGTAAAACCGTATCAAAATAAGTACACAGAATATCAATAAAATAATTTAAATTTGTATGAAAACAAAGATGCAAAATACCCATAAAATAAAGCATATTTAAAAAAAAATACATATACAAAAATACACATAGAATAATTAAATTTGTATTAAAATTAATATACAAAATGCACATACAATAAGGTAAATTTGTATTGAAAAAAAACGCAAAATACACATAAAACAGTGTAAATTTGTTTCAAAATATATATACGAATACACATAAAATAACGTTGATTTCTATAGGAATATATATACAAAATACACATGAAATGATGTAAATACGTATAAAAATATATATACAAAATACACATTAAATAATGTAAATTCGCGTCTAAATAAATAAACAAAATATCAATAAAAGAATGTGAATTTGTATGAAAATAGATATTCAAAATACACATAAAATAACCTAAATTTGTATCAAACTATATACAAAAATACACAAAAATATCTTAAATTTTTATGAAAATAAATATACAAAATACACATAAAATTAGGTAAATTTGTATGGAAATACATATACAAAATACACATAAAATAATGTAAATTTGAATGAAAATACATAAGCAAATACACTTAAAATAACGTAAATTTGTATAAAAAAATATATACAAAACACAAATAGAATAATGAAAAATCGTATCAAAATAAATACACAGAATATTAATAAAATAATGTAAATTTGTATGAAAATAAAGAGGCAAAATACCCATAAAATAACACATTTTTTTTATTTATAAAAATATATATACCAAAATACACATAAAAAAATTAGATTTGTATTAAAATAAATATATAAAAAACACATACAATAAGGTAAATTTGTATTGAAATAGATATGCAAAATACATATAAAGCAATGTAAATTTGTTTCAAAATATGTATACGAATACACATAAAATAACGTAGATTTCTATAAAAAATATATATAGAAAATACACATAAAATGAAGTAAATACGTATAAAAAAAATGTATACAAAATACACATAAAATAATGTAAATTCGTATTAAAAAAAATAAACAAAATACCAATAAAAGAACGTGAATTTGTATAAATATAAATATACAATTCAAATATATTTCATTCAATTTTAAATTATTTAATGTGTATATTTGTATTTGTATTTAGGTTATTTTATGTGTGTTTTCTATATATATTTTCATCCAAAATTACATTATTTTATTATTTTCTTAATTTAACTCGATACGAATTTAGATTATTTCATAGGTATTTTTATACATATTTTATACTCATTTACATTTTCTAATGTGTGTTTTGTATATATATTTTATGCAAACTAATTTTATGTGCATTTTGTACATATATTTTATTGAAACATAAAACGTTATTTTATGTGTATTTTGTATGTTTTCTCATACAAATTTACATTATTTAACTAGTTTTTTGTTTATTTATTTTGATACGAATGACTTGATTATTTGTGTATTTTGTAAATATTTTTTTATACGTATTAACATTACTTAATGTGTATTTTGTTTATATATTTTTTTACAAATTTACGTTATTATATGTGTATTTGTTAAAAATATTTTGAAACGAATTTACTTTATTTTATGTATATTGTATATATATTTCAATTCAAATTTAGGTTATTTTGTGTGTATTTTGTATATCTACTTTCATACAAATTTAATTACTTCTGTGTATTTTTGTATATAGTTTTATACAAATTTACGTTATTTTATGTGCATTTTGTATATTTATATTTATACAAATACACATTCTCTTATTGGTATTTTGTTTATTTATATTTATACGAATTTACATTATTTTATGTGTATTTTGTATACATTTTTGATTCGTATTTACTTAATTTTATTTGTATTTTGTATATATATATATTTATAGAAATCTACGTTATTTTATGTGTATTCGTATATATATTTTGAAACAAATTTACATTGTTTTATATGTATTTTGCATATCTATTTCAATACAAATTTACCTTATTGTATGTGCATTTTGTATATTTATTTTAATACAAATTCAAATATTTTATGTGTATTTTGGTATATAAAATTTTATAAAAAATGCGTTATTTTATAGGTATTTTGCATCTTAGTTTTCATACAAATGTACATTATTTTATTAATATTCTGTGTATATATTTTGATACGATTTTATATTATACTATTTGTGTTTTGTATATATTTTTTTATACATATTTTCATTATTTAATGTGTATTTTTATATATATTTTATACAAATTAACGTTATTTTAAGTGTATTTGTTTATATAATTTCATTCAAATTTACATTATTTTAAGTGTATTTTGTATATGTATTTAAATACAAATTTACCTAATTTTATGTGTATTTTGTATATTTATTTTCATACAAATTTAAATTATTTTTGTGTTTTTTTGTATATACATATAGAGTAAATTTCTATGAAAATATATATTCAAAATACATATAAAATTATGTAAATAAGTATAAAAATATATATCATATACACCTAAAAAAATGAAAATTCGTATCAAAATAAATAAACAAAATTCCGATAAAAGAACGTATATTTGTAGGAAAATAAATATACAAAAAACACATAAAATTACGAAAATTTGAATAAAAAAATATACAAAAAAACAAAAAAATTAATTTCAATTTGTATGAAAATAGATATAGAAAATACACATATAATTAGTTAAATTTGTATTTAAATACATGTACAAAATACACATAAAATAATGTAAATTTGTACGTTCTTTTATCGGAATTTTGTTTATTGATTTTGATACGAATTTTCATTATTTTAGGTGTATTTGATATATATATTTTTATACTTATTTACATAATTTTATATGTATTTTTAATATATATTTTCATAGAAATTTACTCTATTTTATGTGCATTCGTATATATATTTTGATACAAATTTACATTATTTGTGTGTATTTCGCATATCTATTTCAATACAAATTTTTTTTATTGTATGTGCCTTTTGTATATTTATTTTGATACAAATTTAATTATTTTATGTGTATTTTTGTATATATATATTTTAAACAAATATGCGTTATTATATGGGTATTTTGCATCTTTATTTTCATACAAATTTACATTATTTTATTGATAGTCTGTTTATTTATTTTGATACGATTTTACGTTATTCTGTGTATTTTGTATACATATTTTTAGACATATTTACATTATTTAATGTATATTTTGTACATATATTTTATGGAAATTTACGTTATCTTATGTGTATTTGTTTATATAGTTTCATACAAATTTACATTATTTTATGTGTATTTTGTATATGTATTTCAATAAAAATTTGCCTAATTTGATGTGTATTTTGCATATCTATTTTCAAACAAATTTAAATTATTTTTGTGTATTTTTGTATATATTTTTATACAAATTTTTGTTATTTTATTTGTATTTTGTATATATATTTTCCTACAAATATACATTCTTTTAGAGGAAATTTTGTTTATTTATTTTGATACGAATTTACATTATTTTATATATATTTTTCTATGTATTTACATTATTTAATGTGTATTTTGTATATATATTTTCATAAAAATTTTATTGTGTGTATTCGTATATATTTTGATACAAATTTACTTTATTTTATGTGTTTTTTGCATATCTATTTCAATAAAAATCTACCTTATTGTATGTGTATTTTGTATAATTATTTTAATACAAATTTAATTATTTTATGTGTATTTTTGTATATATTTTTCTTTAAATATGAGTTATTTTATGGTTATATTACATCTTTAATTTTAAAAAAAATTACATTACGTACATATCTTTTATACGTATTTACATTATTTAATGTGTATTTTGTTTATATATTTTTATACAAATTCACGTTATTATATGTGTATTTGAATATATATTTTGATACAAATTTACATTATTTTATGTATTTTCTATATTTATTTCAATTCAAATTTAGCTTATTCTATACAATTTTTTTTTTGTTTATTTTTGTATATAGTTTTATACAATTTTAGGGTATTTTATGTGTATTTTGTATATTTATATTTATACAAGTACACATTCTTTTATTGGCATTTAGTTTATTTATTTTGATACGAATTTACATTATTTTATGTGTATTTTGTATACATTTTCTTATACGTATTTACTTCATTTTATGTGTATTTTGTATATATATTTTTATAGAAATCTACGTTGTTTTATGTGTATTCGTATATATATTTTGAAAGAAATTTACATTGTTTTATATGTATTTTGCATATCTATTTCAATACAAATTTACCTTATTGTATGATCATTTTGTATACCTATTGTAATACAAATTTAAATATCTTATGTGTATTTTGGTATATATATTTTCATAAAAAATGCGTTGTTTTATGGGTATTTTGCATCTTTATTTTCCTACAAATTTACATTATTTTATTAATATTCTGTGTATTTATTTTGATACTATTTTACATTATTCTATTTGTCTTTTGTATATATTTTTTTATACATATTTACATTATTTAATGTATTTTATATATATATATATATATATATATATATATATATATATATATATATATATATATATATATATATATATATATATATATATATATATATATATATATATATATATATTTCATACAAATTTACGTTTTTTTTAAGTTTATTTGTTTATATATTTTCATTCAAATTTACATTATTTTATATGTATTTTGTATATGTTTTTCAATACAAATTTACCTAATTTTATGTGTATTTTGTATATTAATTTTCATACAAATTTAAATTATTTTTTGTGTATTTTTGTATAGAGTTTTATACAAATTTACAATATTTAATGTGTATTTTGTATATCTATTTTCATACAAATACACATTCTTTTATTGATATTTTGTTTATTTATTTTGACACGAATTTACATTATTTAATGTGTATTGTGTATATATATATTTTTATACGTATTTACGTCATTTCATCTATTTTTTGTATATATATTTCTATAGAAATCTAAATTATTTTATGTGTATTCGTATATATATTTTGAAACAAATATACATTGTTTTATGTGTATTTTGCATATTCTTTCAATACAAATTTACCTTATTGTATGTGCATTTTGTGTATATATATATATATATATATATATATATATATATATATATATATATATATATATATATATATATATATATATATATATATATATATATATATATATATATATATATATATATATATATATATATATATATATATATATATATATATATATATATATATATATATATATATATATATATATATATATATATATATATATATATATATATATATATATATATATATATATATATATATATATATATATATATATATTTATGTGTATTTTGTATATATATTTTCATACAAATTTAATTACTTTTGTTTATTTTGTATATATATTTATATCAATTTACGTTATTTTATGTGTTGTATATTTATATTTATACAAATACACATTCTTTTATTAGTATTTTGTTTATTTATTTCGATACGAGTTTACATTATTTTAGGTGTATTTTGTACACATTTTTTATACGTATTTACTTCATTTTATGTGTATTTTGTATATATATCTTTATAGAAATCTGCGTTATTTTATGTGTTTTCGTATATATATTTTGAAACAAATTTACATTGTTTTATATGTATTTTGCATATCTATTTCAATACAAATTTACCTTATTGTGTGTGCATTTCGTATATTTATTTTAATACAAATTCAAATATTTTATGTGTGTTTTGGTATATATATTTTTATAAAAAATGCGTTATTTTATGGGTATTTTGCATCTTTATTTTCATGGAAATTTATATTTTTTTATTAATATTCTGTTTATTTATTTTGATACGATCTTACATTATTCTATTTGTGTTTTGTATATATTTTTTTATACATATTTACATTATTTAATGTTCATTTTGTATATATATTTCATACAATTTTACGTTATTTTAAGTGTATTTGTTTATATATTTTCATTCAAACTTACATTATTTTATGTGTATTTTGTATATGTATTTCAATACAAATTTGCCTAATTTTATGGGTATTTTGCATATCTATTTTCAAACAAATTTAAATAATTTTTGTGTGTTTTTGTATATATTTTTTTACAAATTTTAGTTATTTTATTTGTATTTTCTATATATATTTTCCTACAAATATACATTCTTTTACTGGAATTTTATCTATTTATTCTGATACGAATTTACTTTATTTTATGTGTATTTTGTATATATATTTTTCTACGTATTTACATTATTTTATGTGTATTTTGTATATATACTTTCATAAAAATTTATTTTATTTTATTGTGTGTATTCGTATATAATTTGATACAAATTTTATACAAATTCATATTATTTTATGTGTATTTGTATATATATTTTCATACAAATCTACATTATTTTATATGCATTTTTACATATATTTCATTGCAAATTTACCTTATTTTATGTTTATTTTGAATATTTATTTCCTTCAATTTTAAATTATTTTATGTGTATATATGTATTTGTATTTAGGTTATTTTATGTGTATTTTCTATATATATTTTCATCAAAAATACATTATTTTATTGGTATTTTGTTAGTTTAATTCGATACGAATTTAGATTATTTCATAGGTATTTTGTATACATATTTTTATACGCATTTACATTATTTAATGTGTGTTTTGTATATTTCTTTTTATGGAAACTTACTTTATTTTATGTGTATTTGTATAAATATAAATATACAAAATGCACATAAAATAAGGTAAATTAATGTAAAACAATATACAAAGATACACAAAAGTAATTAAATTTGTATGAAAATAGATATACAAAATACACACAAAATAAGCTTAATTTGAATTGAAATATATGTACAAAATACATAAAATAAAGTAAATTTGAATCAAAATATTTTTACAAATACACATATAATTACGTAAATTTTATATAAAAATATATAAACAAAATACACATTAAATAATGTAATTACGTATAAAAAAATATATACAAAATACATATATAATCATGTAATTCGTATCAAAATAAATAAACAAAATACCAATAAAATAATGTAAATTTTTATGAGAAAACATATACAAAATACACATAAAATAAATAAATTTCTATAAAAATATATGTACAAAAATGCACATAAAATAAATTTGCATTAAAAAATATATACAAAACACACATTACATAATGTAAATGAGTATAAACATATGTATACAAAATACCTATGAAAAAATCTAAATTCGTATCGAGTTAAATAAAGAGAATACCAATAAAATAATGTAATTTTGGATGAAAATATATATAGAAAATACACATAAAATTACGTAAATACAAATACAAATATACACATAACATAATTTAAAATTGAATGAAATAAATATACAAAATAATCATAAAATAAGGTAAATTTGTAATGAAAAATATGTAAAAATACACGTAAAATAATATAAATTTGTATGAAAATATATATACAAATACACATTTGTTTGTATAAAATTTGTATCAAAATAAATAGGAATACACACAATAAAATAATGTAAATTTTTATTAAAATATATATACAAAATACACATAAAATAATGTAAATACGTAGAAAAATATATATACAAAATACACATAAAATAATGTAAACTCGTATCAAAATAAATAAACAAAATTATAATAAAAGATTTTATATTTGTAGGAAAATAAATGTACAAAATACAAATAAAATAACTAAAATTTGTATAAAAATAAATACAAAAATACACAAAAAATAATTTAAATTTGTTTGAAAATAGATATGCAAAATACACAAAGTTAGGCAAATTTGTATTGAAATACATATACAAAATACACATAAAATAATGTAAATTTTTATGAAAATATATAAACAAATACACATAAAATAACGTAAATTTGGATAAAATATATATACAAAATATACATTAAATAATGTAAATATGTATGAAAATATATATACAAAATACACATAGAATAATGTTAAATCGTATCAAAATAAATAAACAGAATATCAATAAAATAATTTAAATTTGTATGAAAATAAAGATGCAAAATGCATATACAATAAAGTAAATTTGTATTGAAATACATATGCAAAATAAACATCAATAATGTAAATTTGTATCAAAATATATATACGAATACACATAAAATAGAGTAAATTTCTATGAAAATATACATACAAAATACATATAAAATGATGTAAATAGTATAAAAATATATATACCAAATACACCTAAAATAATGTAAATTCGTATCAAAATAAACAAACAAAATTCCGATAAAAGAACGTATATTTGTAGGAAAATAAATATACAAAATACACACAAAATAACGAAAATTTGTATAAAAATATATATAAAAAAAGCAAAAATAATTTCAATTTTTATTAAAATTGATATACAAAATACACATATAATAATGAAAATTTGTATGAAATGAAAACAAATACACATAAAATAACGTACATTTGTATTAAATATATATACAAAATACACATAGAAAAAAATGTAAAATCGTATCAAAATAAATACACAAAATATCAATGAAATAACGTAAATTTTTATGAAAATAAAGATGCAAAATACCAATAAAAAAAAACATATTTTTATAAAAATACATATACATAAATACACATTCAATAATTAAATTTGTAGTAAAATTAATATACAAAATGCACATACAATAAGGTAAATTTTTATTAAAAAAATATGCAAAATACACATAAAACAATGTAAATTTGTTTCAAAATATATATACGAATACACATAAAATAACACAGATTTCTATAGAAATATATATACAAAATACACTTGAGATGCTGTAAATACGTATAAAAATATATATACAAAATAGACATTAAATAATGTAAATTCGTGTCAAAATAAATAAACAAAATATCAATAAAAGAATGTGTATTTGTATGAAAATAGATATACAAAATACACATAAAATAACGTAAATTTGTATAAAACTATATACAAAAATACACAAAAATAATTTAAATTTGTTTGAAAATAAGTATACAAAATACACATAAAATTAGGTAAATTTGTATTGAAATACATTTACAAAATACACATAAAATAATGTAAATTTGAATGAAAATATATAAACAAATTCACTTAAAATAACGTAAATTTGTATAAAATATATATACAAAATACACATTAAGTAATGTAAATATGTATAAAAAATATATATACAAAACCCAAATAGAATTATGTAAAATCGTAACAAAATAAATACACAGAATATTAATAAAATAATGTAATTTTGTATGAAAATAAAGGAGCAAAATATCCATAAAATAACGCATTTTTTTAAAATATATATACCATAATACATATAAAAAAAATTTATTTGTATTAAAATAAATATACAAAATGCACATTCAATAAGTTAAATTTATATTGATATGCATAATACATATAAAACAATGTAAAATTTGTTTCAAAATATATATACGAATACACATAAAATAACGTAGATTTCTATAAAAATATATATACAAAATACATTTAAAATGAAGTAAATACGAATAAAAAAAATGTATACAAAATACACATAAAATAATGTAGATTCGTATCAAAATAAATAAACAAAATAGCAATAAAAAAATGTGTATTTGTATAAAAATAAATATACAAAATACTATATACAAAAATACACAAAAGTAGTTAAATTTGTATGAAAATAGATATACAAAATACACATAAAATAAGCTAAATTTGAATTTAAATATATATATATATATATATATATATATATATATATATATATATATATATATATATATATATATATATATATATATATATATATATATATATATATATATGTTTTGTTAAAAGTGATGGCTAGGTCGGCGTTTATTATTTTCTTCAATGTACTTTCTTTTTGTCTTAGTAGTGTTCTATTCTCTTTTGATAGGAGTTGTATGACTTCGCCGTAGCTTGTCATTTGGCTGGATCCGGATTTCGGGTTCTTAACCCTTCATCAGCAGCTAGTAGAGATGTTCCTTCCCCTGGTGTTGAGGTGAGAATGGTAAGTGGATGGCGCGCGGCTCCTTTTAAGCTGGAGCCTCGCTGATACTGTCCTCTGGGCGGGACGCTGATTGGCTCGTCCCGCGTCCCTCGTGCGCGCGCATCGATGATTGATGGCTGCCTGTTTGTCGGCGCATGCTCGGTAGGGCCTGTAGGTCCTCAGCCTGAATGTTGAGTTTTGGCTTGAGTTCTTGTATGTACAAGGCCTCCAATATTGGGAGTCGTCGTCTATCCTGGCAGGTATCCAGAATTTCTATGTTTTCTTCCAGGGTGTTTCTTGTTATTGTCTCTCCGTGTTCTTCTCGAAGGTGTCTTTTGGGGGCTCCGGCAGATAGATGGAATGTAAGTCGCCGAGACAGCCTCATTGTCGTCATGCCGATATACGAGGAAGAGGACTTCGCAGTTTCCTCTTGTGCAGTTGAACCTGTATATGACGTCAGACTTCTGGATTGTCTCTTTAGCCGGGCGAGTATTGTTTTTCAGTAGGAGGTGGCTTGTTTTCTTGTTTTGTAGTATATTCGGAGGCTGATCTTCTTCTCCTGGTTTGTGGGTTTTAGGTTGCGGTGCACTATCTGCCTCATGATCCTTTCTTCTTCCTTGTGTGCTGTCGAGAAGAATGCTCTGTAGAAGATGGTAATTTCTTGCTTCTTTTCTGTTGTTTTTGGATTGTGCCAGCTATCCATGATCTTCTTGGTGTGGCGGTTGATTTCAATCTCGCTGAAGCCGTTATTGAGTAGAACTTGTGTTGAGCGCTCTATTTCGCTGTGCACTTGCTGCCATGTGCTGCAGTGAGTGCCCTTCTGACATATGCGCCGATTGTCGAATCTTTGTATCTTTGTGGACACTCACTCCTTCCATTGAGGCAGTGTCCGGGGTTTGTGGGCTTGACGAATACTTCTGTGTTGAAGGATTGCTCTTCTTGCTTTACGAGTATGTCCAGGAATGGGATGGAGTTGTTGACGCTCTTTTCTATTGTCAGCTTGAGGCCGGAAACTTCCTGTAGGCAAAGTCTGAGCCGCTCGGCGTCGTCGTCATTCTCGGTCTTGATGAATATGTCATCTATGTAGCGGCAGTATATATCTGGTTTGTCGAGCTTCTTGAATACTTCTTCTTCGACGCAGCCCATGAAGAAGTTTGCCAGTAATACTCCGAGGGGTGAGCCCATGGCTACTCCGTCAATCTGGCAGTACTTGTTTCCGCGTGGGCAGGTGAATGGAGCTTCTTTTGTGCAGCATTCCAGGAGATCTCGTAGGACGGCTTCAGGGATGTCGATGGGGGTGTTAGAGTTGTCATGGTATACCCGTTCGATGATGTAGTTGATGGTGCGGTCCACAGGTACGTTTGTAAAGAGCGACTCGTCATCAAGGGAAGCAACTCTTCCTCTTGTGTTGCTGGTCTTCAGGATGTCGAGAAAATCTGACGATGCTTGTAGGTTGTGTGTGGAGGGTACGTAGGGGGTCAGGTACAAAATATACATTAAATAATGTAAATATGTCTAAGAATATGTATACAAAATACACAGAATAGCGTAAAATCGTATCAAAATAAATAAACAGACTATCAATAAAATAATGTAAATTTGTATGAAAATAAAGATGCAAAATACCCATATAATGACGCATATTTGTTTAAAAATATATATACAAAAATACACATAAAATAATTAAATTTGTATCAAAATAAATATACAAAAGGCACATACAATAAAGAAAATTTGTATTGAAACAGATATGCGAAATACACATAAATAATGTAAATTTGTATCAAAATATATATACGAATACAATTAAAATAGAGTATATTTCTATAAAAATATATATTAAAAATACATATAAAACTATGTAAATAAGTATAAAAATATATGTATATCAAATACACCTAAAATAATGAAAATTCGTATCAAAATCAATAAACAAAATTCCGATAAAAGAACGTACAAATTTACATTATATATATATATATATATATATATATATATATATATATATATATATATATATATATATATATATATATATATATATATATATATATATATATATATATATATATATATATATATATATATATATATATATATATATATTTTCATACAAATTGAAATTTATTTTTTGTTTTTTTGTATATATTTTTATTCAAATTTTCGTAATTTTATGTGTATTTTGTATATTTATTTTCCTACAAATATACGTTCTTTTATCGGAATTTTGTTTATTTATTTTGATACGAATTTTCATTTTTTTAGGTGTATTTCATATATGTATTTTTATACTTATTTACAGAAATTTATATGTATTTTGAATATATATTTTCATACAAATTTACTCTATATGTATATACAAAAAAACACAAAAATAATTTAAATTTGTATGAAAATAAATATACAAAATACACATAAAATTAGGTAAATTTGTATTGAAATACATATACAAAATACACTTAAAATAATGTAAATTTGAATGAAATTATATAAACAAATACACTTAAAATAACGTTAATTTGTATAAAATATATATAAAAATACACATTAAATTATGAAAATATGTATAAAAAAATATATACAAAACACAAATAGTATAATATAAAATCGTATCAAAATATATACACAGAATATTAATAAAATAATGTTCATTTCTATGAAAACTAAGATGCAAAATACCTATAAAATAACGCATTTTTTACAAAATTATATATACCAAAATACACATAAAATATTTGAATTTGTATTAAAATAAATATACAAAATGCACATACAATAAGATAAATTTGTATTGAAATAGATATGCAAAATACATATAAAACAATGTAAATTTGTTTCAAAATATATACGAATACACATAAAATAACGTAGATTTCTATAAATATATATATACAAAATACAAATAAAATTAAGTAAATACGAATCAAAAATGTATACAAAATACACATAAAATAATGTAAATTCGTATAAATATAAATAAACAAAATACCAATAAGAGAATGTGTATTTGTATAAATATAAATATACAAAATGCACATAAAATTATGTAAATTTGTATAAAACTATATACAAAAATACACAGAAGTAGTTAAATTTGTATGAAAATAGATATACAAAATACACACAAAATAAGCTAAATTTGAATTGAAATATATATACAAAATACATAAAATAAAGTAAATTCGTTTCAAAATATTTTTTAACAAATACACATATAATAACGTAAATTTGTAAAAAAAATATATAAACAAAATACACATTAAGTAATGTAAATACGTATAAAAAAATATTTACAAAATACACAAATAATCAAGTCATTCGTATCAAAATAAATAAACAAAAAACTAATTAAATAATGTAAATTTGTATGATAAAACATATACAAAATACACATAAAATTACGTTTTAAGTTTCAATAGAAATATATGTACAAAAATGCACATAAAATTAGTTTGCATAAAAAAATATATATACAAAACACACATTAGATAATGTAAATGAGTATAAAAATATGTATACAAAATACCTATGAAATAATCTAAACTCGTATCGAGTTAAATTAAGAAAATAACAATAAAATAATGTAATTTTGGATGAAAATATATATAGAAAACACACATAAAATTAACCTAAATACAAATGCAAATATACACATTAAATAATTTAAAATTGAATGAAATAAATATACAAAATAAACATAAAATAAGGTAAATTTGTAATAAAATATATGTAAGAATACACATAAAATAATATAAATTTGTGTGAAAATATATATACAAATACACATAAAATAACATAAATTTGTATAAAATTTGTTTCAAAATATATACGAATACACACAATAAAATAACGTAGTTTTTTATGAAAATGTATATATAAAATACACATAAAATAATTTAAATACGTAGAAAAATATATAAATGTAAATTCGTAAAAAATTAAATACACAAAATTCCAATAAAAGAATGTATATTTGTAGGAAAATATATATACAAAAAATAAATAAAATAACTAAAATTTGTATAAAAATATATACAAAAATACACAAAAATAATTTAAATTTGTTTGAAAATAGATCTGCAAAATACACATAAAGTTAGGCAAATTTGTATTGAGATACATATACAAAACTCACATAAAATAATGTAAATTTGTATGAAAATATATAAACAAATACATATAAAATCACGTAAATTTGGATAAAATATATATACAAAATATACATTAAATATTTTAAATATGTATAAAAATATATTATATTATATATATTTTTATTGATATTTGCGTTATTTATGTGTATTTTGTATATGTTTTCTCATAGAAATTTACATTATTTTATTGGTATTTTGTCTATTTATTTTGATACGAATTACATGATTATTTGTGTATTTTGTACATTTTTTTTATACGCTTTTACATTATTTATGTGTATTTTGTTTATATATTTTTATACAAATTTACGTTATTATATGTGTATTTGTATAAGTATTTTGATACAAATTTACATTATTTTATGTATTTTGTATATATATTTCAATTCAAATTTAGCTTATTTTATGTGTATTTTGTATATCTATTTATTTTAATACAAAATCAAATATTTTATGTTTTTTCGTATATATATTTTTATAAAAAATGCGTTATTTTATGGGTATTTTGCATCTTAATTTTCATACAAATCTACATTATTTTATTAATATTCTGTGTATATATTTTGATACGATTTTACATTATTTTATTTGTGCTTTGTATATATTTTTTTATACATATTTACATTATTTAATGAGTTTTTTTTATATATTTGATACAAATTTACGTTATTTTAAGTCTATATGTTTCTATATTTTCATTCAAATTTACATTATTTTATGTGTATTTTGTATATGTATGTCAATACAAATTTACCTAATTATATATGTTTTTTGTATATTTATTTTCATACAAGTTTAAATTATTTTTGTGTATTTTTGTATATAGTTTTATACAAATTTAGGTTATTTTATGTGTATTTTGTATATCTATTTTCATACAAATACACATTCTTTTCATGATATTTTGTTTATTTATTTTGACACGAGTTAACATTATTTAATGTGTATTTTCTCTATATATTTTTATACGTATTTACATTACTTCAAGAGTTTTTTGTATATATATTTCTATAGAAATCTACGTTATTTTAAGTGTATTCGTATATATATTTTGAAACAAATTTACATTGTTTTATGTGTATTTTACATATTTTTTCAATACAAATTTTCCTTATTGTATGTGCATATTGTATATTAATTTTAATACAATTTGATTAATCTATGTGTATTTTTGTATATGTATTTTTATAAAAATATGCTTTATTTTATGGGTATTTTGCATCTTTATTTTCATACAAATTTACATTATTTTATTGATATTCTGTGTATTTATTTTGATATGATTTTACATTATTCTATGTGTATTTTGTATATATATTTTATATAAAATGTATTTGTTTTCATTTCATACAAATCTACATTATTTTATGTGTTTTTGTACATGTATTTAAATACAAATTTAACTAGTTATATGTGTATTTTGTATATCTATTTTGTATGTATATTTTCATAGAAATTTACTCTATTTTATGAGTATTCGTATATATATTTTGATACAAATTTACATTATTGATGTGTATTTTGCATATCTATTTCAATACAAATTTACTTTATTGTACGTGCATTTTGTATATTTATTATAATACAAATTTAATTATTTTATATGTAGTTTGTATATATATTTTTATGCAAATATGCGTTATTATATGGATATTTTGCATCTTTATTTTCATACAAATTTACATTATTTTATTGATATTCTCTTTATTTATTTTGATACGATTTAACATTATTCTATGTGTATTTTGTATATATTTTTTTATACATATTTACATTATTTAATGTTCATTTTGTATATATATTTTATCAAAATCTACATTATTTTATGTGTACTTGTTTATATATTTTCATACAAATTTACACTATTTTATGTTTTTTTTGTATATATATTTTTCTACGTATTTAAATTATTTTATGTGTATTTTGTATATACATTTTCATAAAAAAATTACGTTATTTTATTGTGTGTATAAGTATACATTTTGATACAAATTTTATACAAATTCATGTTATTTAATGTGTGTTGGTATATGTATTTTCATACAAATTTTTATTATTTTATGTTTATTTTGTATATTTATTTCATTCAATTTTAAATTATTTTATGTGTATATTTGTATTTGTATTTAGGTTATTTTATGTGTATTTTGTATATATATTTTCATCCAAAATTACAATATTTTATTGGTATTTTCTTAATTTAATTCGATACGAATTTAGATTATTTCATAGGTATTTTGTATATATATTTTTATACTCATTTACATTATCTAATGTGTATTTTGTATATATATTTTTATGCAAATTTATTTTATGTTCATTTTTGTACATATAATTTATATAAATTTGCGTTATTTTATGTATATAGTTTTATATAAATTTACGTTATTTTATGTGCATTTTGTATATTTATATTTATACAAATACACATTCTTTTATTGGTATATTGTTTATTTACATTTATACGAATTTACATTATTTTATGTGTATTTTGTATACATTTTTTTATACGTATTTACTTAATTTTATGTGTATTTTGTATATGTATTTTTATAGAAATCTACGTTATTTTATGTGTATTCGTATATATATTTTGAAACAAATTTACATTATTTTATATGTATTTTGCATATCTATTTCAATACAAATTTACCTTATTGAATGTGCATTTTGTATATTTATTTTAATACAAATTCAAATATTTTATGTGTATTTTGGTATCAATAATTTTATAAAAAATGCGTTATTTTATAGGTATTTTGCATCTTAATTTTCATACAAATTTATATTATTTTATTAATATTCTGTGTATATATTTTGATACGATTTTACATTATTCAATTTGTGTTTTGTATATATATTTTTATACATATTTACATTATTTAATGTGTATTTTGTATATATATTTCATACAAATTTACGTTATTATATGTGTATTTGTTTATATATTTTCTTTCAAATTTACATTATTTTATGTGTATTTTGTATATGTATTTCAATACAAATTAACCGAATTTTATGTGTATTTTGTATATTTCTTTTCATATAAATTTAAATTAAATTAATATATATTTGAATAAAAATAAATTTACAAAATACACATAACATAACTAAAATTTGTATTAAAATATATACAAAAAATACATAGACATAATTTGAGTTTGTATGAAAATAGATATATAAAATACACATAAAAGTATTTAAATTTCTTTTGAAATGTATATACAAAATAACCATAAAATATAGTAAATTTGTGTCAAAATATATAAACAAATACACATAAAATATCGTAAATTTGTATGAAAAATATATCCAAAATACACATAGAATAATGTCAATTCGTATCAAAATGAATGAGCAGAATATCAATAAAATAATGTAAATTTGTATGAAAATAAAGATGCAAAATACCCAAAAAATAAAGCATATGTTTATAAAAATACAGATACAAAAATACACATCGAATAACTAAATTTGTATTAAAATTAATATACAAAATGCATATATAATAAGGTAAATTTGTATTGAAAAAATATGCAACATACACGTTTACTCATACAAATTTATATTATTTTATTGGTATTTTGTTTATTTATTTTGATACGAATTACATGATTATATGTGTATTTTGTACACATTTTTTATACGTATTTACATTATTTAATGTGTATTTTGTTTATATATTTTCATACAAATTTACGTTATTATATGTGTATTTGTATAAATATTTTGATACAAATTTACTTTATTTCATGTATTTTGTATATATATTTCAATTCAAATTTAGCCTATTTTGTGTGTATTTTGTAAATATTTTCATACAAATTTAATTATTTCTGTGTATTTTTTAATATAGTTTTATATAAATTTACGTTATTTTATGTGTATTTTGTATATTTATATTTATACAAATACACATTCTTTTATTGGTATTTTGTTTATTTATTTTGATACGAATTTACATTATTTTATGTGTATTTTGTATGCATTTTTTTTATACGTATTTACTTCATTTTATGTGTATTTTGTATATATATTTTTATAGAAATCTACGTTATTTTATGTGTATTCGTATACATATTTTGAAACAAATTTACATTGCTTTATATGTATTTTGCATATCTATTTCAATACAAATTTACCTTATTGTATGTGTTTTTTATATATTTATTTAAATACAAATCTAATTTTTTTATGTGTATTTTGATATATATATATTTTTATAAATAAAAAAAATGCGTTATTTTATGGGTATTTTGCCTCTTTATTTTCATACAAATTTACAATATTTTATTAATATTCTGTGTATTTATTTTGATACGATTTTACATTATTTTATTTGTGTTTTGTATATATTTTTTTATACAAATTTACGTTATTTTAAGTGTATTTGTTTATGTATTTTCATTCAAATTTACATTATTTTATGTGTATTTTGTATATGTATTTCCATACAAATTTACCTAATTTTATGTGTATTTTGTATATTTATTTTCATACAAATTTAAAATATTTTTGTGTATTTTTGTATATAGTTTGATACAAATTTAGGTTATTTTATGTGTATTTTGATTATCTATTTTCATACAAATACGCATTCTTTTATTGATATTTTGTTTATTTATTTTGACGCGAATTTACATTATTTAATGTGTATTTTGTATATATATTTTTATACGTATTTACATCATTTCATGTGTATTTTGTATATATATTCCTATAGAAATCAACGTTATTTTATGTGTATTCGTATATATATTTTGAAACAAATTTACACTGTTTTATGTGTATTTTGCGTATTTTTTCAATACAAATTTACCTTATTGTATGTGCATTTTATATATTAATTTTAATACAAATTTAATTATTCTATGTGTATTTTTGTATATGTATTTTTTTTTTTAAATATGCTTTATTTTATGGGTATTTTGCATCTTTGTTTTCATACAAATTTAAATTATTTTATTGATATTCCGTGTGCTTATTTTGATACGGTTTTACATTATTCTATGTGTATTTTGTATATATATTTTATACAAATGTACGTTTTTTTTATGTGTATTTGTTTTCATTTCATACAAATTTACATAATTTTATGTGTATTTTGTACATGTATTAAAATACAAATTTAACTAATTATATGTGTATTACAAATACACATTCTTTTATTGGTATTTTGTTTATTTATTTTGATACGAATTTATATTATTTTATGTGTATTTTGTATATATATTTTTATAGAAATCTAAGTTATTTGATGTGTATTCGTATATATATTTTGAAACAAACTTACATAGTTTTATATGTATTTTGCATATCTATTTCAATACAAATTTACCTTATTGTATGGGTTTTCTATATATTTATTTTAATACAAATTTAATTTTTTTATGTGTATTTTGGTATATATATTTTTATAAATAAAAAAAAATGCGTTATTTTATGGGTATTTTGCCTCTTTATTTGCATACAAATTTACATTATTTTATTAATATTCTGTGTATTTATTTTGATACGATTTTACATTATTCTATTTTTGTTTTGTATATATTTTTTAATACAAATTTACGTTATTTTAAGTGTATTTGTTTATGTATTTTCATTCAAATTTACATTATTTTATGTGTATTTTGTATATGTATTTCAATACAAATTTACCGAATTTTATATGTATTTTGTACAAAAAAGAAATAGAATAATGTAAAATCCTATCAATATAAATACACAGAATATCAATAAAATAATGTAAATTTGTATGAAAAGAAAGATGCAAAATTCCCATAAAATAGCGCATTTTTTATAAAAATATATATACCAAAATACACATAAAATATTTAAATTTGTATTGAAATAAATATACAAAATGCATATACAGTAAGGTAAATATGTATTGAAAGAGATATTCAAAAATACATATAAAACAAAGTAAATTTGTTTCAAAATATATATACGAATACACATAAAATAACGTAGATTTCTATAGAAATATATATACAAAATACGCATGAAATTATGTAAATACGTATAAAAATATATATACAAAATACATATCTAGGTAAATTCCTGTCAAAATAAATAAACAAAATATCATGAAAAGAATGTGTATTTGTATGAAAATAAATAATAGATAATAAATTTGTATGAAATATATATGCAAGATACACATTAAATAATGTAAATATGTATAAAAAAATATATATACAAAAAACAAATAGAATAATGTGAAACCGTATCAAAATAAATACACCGAATATTAATAAAATAATGTAAATTTGTATGAAAATAAAGATGCAAAATTCCCATCAAATAGCGCATTTCTTATAAAAATATATATACCAAAATACACATAAAATATTTAAATTTTTATTTAAATAAATATAAAAAATTAAAATAAAATAATTTAAATTTTTATTTAAATATATATTAAAAAATAAATATAAAAAAATTTAAATTTGTTTCAAAATATATATACGAATACACATAAAATAACGTAGATTTCTATAAAAATATATATACAAAATACACATAAAATTAAGTAAATACGTATAAAAATAGATATACAAAATACACATAGAATAATGTAAAATTGTTTAAAAAAAAAATAAACAGATTATAAAAAAAATAATGTAAATTTGTATGAAAATAAAAATGCAAAATACCCATAAAATAAAGCATATTTTTTTAAAAAATACATATACAAAAATACACATAGCATAATTAAATTTGTATTAAAATTAATATACAAAATGCATATACAATAAAGTGAATTTGTATTGAAAAAATATGCAAAATACACATAAAACAGTGTAAATTTATTTCAAAATATATATATGAATACTCATAAATCAACGTAGATTTCTATAGAAATATATATACAATATACACATCAAATGATGTAAACACGTATAAAAAAAAATATATATATATATATATATATATATATATATATATATATATATATATATATATATATATATATATATATATATATATATATATATATATATATATATATATATATATATATATATATATATATATATATATATATATATATATATATAAAATACACATCAAATAATGTAAATTCGCGTTAAAATTAATAAACAAAATATCAATAAAAGAATGTGTATTTGTATGAAAATAGATATACAATATACACATAAAATCACCTAAATTTGTATAAAACTATATATACAAAATATACAAAATAATTTTAATTTGTATAAAAATAAATATACAAAATACACATAAAATTAGGTAAATTTGTATTAAAATACATTTACAAAATACACATAAAATAATGTAAATTTGAATGAAAATATATAAACAAATACACTTAAAATAACGTAAATTCATATAAAATATATATACAAAAAACACATTAAATAATGTAAATATGTATAAAAAAATATATACAAAACACAAATAGAATAATATAAAATCGTATCAAAATAAATACACAGAATATTAATAAATTAATGTAAATTTGTATGAAAATTAAGGTGCAAAATACCCATAAAATAACGCATTTTTTTTATAAAAATATATATACCAAGACACACATAAAATATTTGAATTTGTATTAAAATAAATATACAAAATGCACATACAATAAGGTAAATTTGTATTGAAATAGATATACAAAATACATGTAAAACCATGTAAATTTTTTCAAAATATATATACTAAAACACATAAAATAACGAAGATTTCTATGAAAATAAATATACAAAATACACATAAAATTATGTACATACTTATAAAAAAAGTTAAACAAAATAAAAATCAAATAATGTAAGATATTATAAAAATAAATAAACAAAATACTAATAAAAGAAGTTGTATAGTATAAATATAAATATACAAAATACAAATAAAATAACGTAAATTTGTATAAAACTATATGCAAAAATACACAAAAGTAGTTAAATTTGTGTGAAAATAGAAATACAAAATACATGTGTATTTTGTATATTGTATAAAACTATATACAAAATACATAAAATTATTTAAATTTGTATGAAAGAAATATACAAAATACACGTAAAATTAGGTAAATTTGTGTTGAAATATATATACAAAATACATCAAACAATGTAAATTGAATGAAAATATATAAACAAACACACTTAAAATAAAAAAATAATTATAAAATATATATATACATATTACACATAATAAATATTATAAATAAAAAAAAAAAAATAAAAAAAAAAAAAAAATAATAAAATGTAAATATCAAAAATAATATACAATAATATATAATAATAAAAATTTAAAATTAATAAAATAAAAAAAATAAAAAAAAAAAAAAATATATTTTTTTTAAAATATAAATATAAAATACAAAAATATCTAAATTTGTATTGAAATAAATATACAAAATGCATATACAGTAAAAGAGTAAATTGAAATAATCTAAATTCGTATCGAAGATTAACATATACAATAAAATAATGTAATTTTGGATGAAAATATATATACAAAATACTCATAAACTAACCAAAATACAAATACAAATATACACATAAAATAATTTAAAATTGAATGAAATAAATATACACAATAAACATAAAATAAGGTAAATTTGTAATGAAATATATGAAAAAATACACATAAAATAATATAAATTTGTATGAAAATATATATACAAATACACATTAAATAACATGTATTTGTATAAAATTTGTATCAAAATATATACTAAAACACACAATAATAATAACGTAATTTTTTTTATGAAAATGTATATACAAAATACACATAAAATATTTTAAAAACGTAGAAAAATATATATACAAAAAACACATAAAATAATGTAAATATGTATGAAAATATATCAACAAATACACATAAAATAATGTAAATTTGGATAAAATATATATACAAAATGAACATTAAATAATGTAAATATATATAAAAAAAAATATATACAAAAAACACATAGAATAATGTTAAATCGTATCAAAATAAATAAAGAGAATATCAATAAAATAATGTAAATTTGTATGAAAATAAAGATGCAAAATATCCATATAATAACGCATATTTGCATAAAAATATATATACAAAAATACATATAAAATAATTAAATTTGTATTAAAATAAATATACAAAATGCACGTACAATAAAGTAAATTTGTATTGAAATAGATATGCAAAATACACATTAATAATGTAAATTTGTATCAAAATATATATACGAATACTCATAAAATAGAGTAAATTTCTATGAAAATATACATACAAAATAGATATACAAAATACACATGTAACTAGTTAAATTTGCATTTAAATACATGTACAAAAAACACATAAAATAATGTAGATTTGTATGAAATGAAAACAAATACATTTTATAAAATATATATACAAAATACACATAGAATAATGTAAAATCATATCAAAATAAATACACAGAATATCAATAAAATAATGTAAATTTGTATGAAAATAAAGATGCAAAATACTCATAAAATAAAGCATATTTTTATAAAAATACATATACAAAAATACACATAGATTAATCAAATTTGTATTAAAATTAATATACAAAATACACATACAATAAGGTAAATTTGTATTGAAAAAATATGCAAAATACAATGTAAATTTGTTTCAAAATATATATACGAATACACATAAAATAACGCAGATATCTATAGAAATATATATACAAAAAACACTTGAAATAATGTAAATACGTATAAAAATATATATAAAATACACATTAAATAATGTTAATTCGTGTCAAAATAAATAAACAAAATATCATGAAAAGAATGTGTATTTGTATGAAAATAGATATACAAAATACACATAAAATAACCTAAATTTGTATAAAGCTATATACAAAAATACACAAAAATAATTTAAACTTGTATGAAAATAAATATACAAAAAGCAAATAAAATTAGGTAAATTTGTATTGAAATACATATACAAAATACACATAAAATAATGGAAATTTCCAAAAATCCAAAAATACGAATTTAGATTATTTCATAGGTATTTTGTATACATATTTTTATACTCATTTACATTATCTAATGTGTGTTTTGTATATATTTTTTTATGCAAACTAATTTTATGTGCATTTTTGTACATATATTTTTATAGAAACTTAAAACGTTATTTTATGTGTATTTTGTATATGTTTTCTCATACAAATTTACATTATTTAATTAGTTTTTTGTTTATTTATTTTGATACGAATGTCTTGATTATTTGTATTTTGGAAATATTTTTTATACGTATTTACATTACTTAATGTATATTTGTTTATATATATTTTTTCAAAACTACGTTATTATATGTGTATTTGTTAAAAAATATTTTGAAACGAATTTTATGTATTTTGTATATATATTTCAATTCAAATTTAGCTTATTTTGTGTGTATTTTGTATATCTATTTTCATACAAATTTAATTACTTCTGTGTATTTTTGTATATAGTTTAATACAAATTTACGTTATTTTATGTTCATTTTGTATATTTATATTTATACAAATACACATTCTCTTATTGGTATTTTGTTTATTTATATTTATACTTATGTGTATTTTGTATACATTTTTGATTCGTATTTACTTAATTTTATTTGTATTTTGTATATATATATATTTATAGAAATCTACGTTATTTTATGTGTATTCATATATATATTTTGAAACAAATTTACATTGTTTTATATTTATTTTGCATATCTATTTCAATACAAATTTACCTTATTGTATGTGCATTTTGTATATTTATTTCAATACAAATTCAAATATTTTATGTGTATTTTGGTATATATAATTTTATAAAAAATGCGTTATTTTATAGGTATTTTGCATCTTAGTTTTCATACAAATGTACATTATTTTATTAATATTCTGTGTATATATTTTGATACGATTTTATATTATACTATTTGTGTTTTGTATATATTTTTTTAAACATATTTCATTATTTAATGTGTATTTTTTATATATATTTTATACAAATTAACGTTATTTTAAGTGTATTTGTTTATATAATTTCATTCAAATTTACATTATTTTATGTGTATTTTGTATATGTATTTCAATACAAATTTACCTAATTTTATGTGTATTTTGTATATTTATTTTCATACAAATTTAAATTATTTTTGTGTTTTTTTGTATAAACATATAGAGTTAATTTCTATGAAAATATATATTCAAAATACATATAAAATTATGTAAATAAGTATAAAAATATATATATCAAATACACCTAAAAAAATGAAAATTCGTATCAAAATAAATAAACAAAATTCCGATAAAAGAACGTCTATTTGTAGGAACATAAATATACAAAATACACATAAAATTACGAAAATTTGAATAAAAATATATACAAAAAAACAAAAAAATAAATTTCAATTTGTATGAAAATAGATATACAAAATACACATATAATTAGTTAAATTTGTATTTAAATACATGTACAAAATACACATAAAATAATGTAAATTTGAATGAAATGAAAACAAATTCACATAAAATAACGTACATTTGTATAAAATAGATATACAAAATATACATAGAATAATGTAAAATCGTATCAAAATAAATACACAGAATATCAATAAAATAATGTAATATTGTATGAAAATAAAGATGCAAAATACCCATAAAATAAAGCATATTTTTTTAAAAATACATATACAAAAATACATATAGAATAATTAAATTTGTATAAAAATTAATATACAAAATGCACGTACAATAATGTAAATTTGTATTGAAAAAATATACAAAATGCACATAAAAGTGTAAATTTGTTTAAAAATCTATATACGAATACACATAAAATAACGTAGATTTCTATAGAAATATATATACAGAATACACATGAAATGATGTAAATACGTATAAAGATATATATATACAAAATACACATTAAATAATTTAAATTCTCGTCAAAATAAATCAACAAAATATCAATAAAAGAATGTGTATTTGTATAAAATTAAATATACAAAATACTCATAAAATAACCTAAGTTTGTATAAAACTATATACAAAAATACACAAAAATAATTTAAATTTGTATGAAAATAAATATACAAAATATACATGAAATTAGGTAAATTTGTATTGAAATACATATACAAAATACACATAAAATAATGGAAATTTGAATGAAAATATATAAACATATACACTTAAAATAACGTAAATTTGTATCAAATATATATACAAAATACACATTAAATAATGTAAATATGTATAAAAAAATATATACAAAACACAAAGAGAATAATGTAAAATCGTATCAAAATAAATACACAGAATATTAATAAAATAATGTAAATTTGTATGAAAATAAAGATGCAAAATAGCCATAAAATAACGCATTTTTTTTAAATATATATACCAAAATACGCAAAATATTAAAATTTGTATTAAAATAGATATAAAAAATACACATACTATAAGGTAAATTTGTATTGAAATAGATATGCAAAATACATATAAAACAAAGTAAATTTGTTTCAAAATATATATACGAATACACATAAAATAACGTAGATTTCTATAAAAATATATACAAAATACACATAAAATGAAGTAAATACGTATAAAAAAATGAATACAAAATACACATAAAAATCGTATCAAAATAAATAAACAAAATACCAGTAAAAGAATGTGTATTTGTATAAATATAAATATACAAAATACACATAAAATATCGTAAATTTGTATAAAACTATATACAAAAATACACAGAAGTAATTAAATATGTATGAAAATATATATAGAAAATACAGCTAAATTAAGCTAAATTTGAATTGAAATGTACATACAAAATACATAAAATAATGTAAATCTGTATCAAAATATTTATACAAATACATATAATAACGTAGATTTGTTTAAAAATATATAAACAAAATACACATTAAGTAATGTAAATACGTATAAAAAATATGTACAAAATACATATATAATCATGTAATTCGTATCAAAATAAATAAACAAAATAGTAATAAAATAACGTAAATTTGTATAAGAAAACATATACAAATAACGCAAATTTCTATAAAAATATATGTACAAAAATGCACATAAAATAAAGTAAATTTGCATAAAATATATATATAAACACACACTAAATAATGTAAATGCGTACATGAAATAGCCTAATTTGTATAAAACTATATAAAAAACACAAAATAATTCTAATTTGTTTGAAAAGAAATATACAAAATACACATAAAATTAGGTAAATTTGTATTGAAATACATATACAAAATACACATCAAATAATGTAAATTTCAATGAAAATATATAAACAAATACACTTAAAATAACGTAAATTTGTATAAAATATATATGCAAGATACACATTAAATAATGTAAATGTGTATAAAAAAAATATATACAAAAAACAAATAGAATAATGTAAAATCGTACCAAAATAAATACACAGAATATCAATAAAATAATGTAAATTTGTATGAAAATAAAGATGCAAAATTCCCAGAAACTATCGCATTTTTATAAAAATATATATACCAAAATACACATAAAATATTTAAATTTGTATTGAAATAAATATACAAAATGCATATACAGTAAGGTAAATTTGTATTGAAAGAGATATTCAAAATACATATAAAACAATGTAAATTTGTTTCAAAATATATATACGAATACATATAAAATAAAGTAGATTTCTATAGAAATATATATACAAAATACATATGAAATTATGTAAATACGTATAAAAATATATATACAAAATACATATCAAATAATGTAAATTCGTGTCAAAATAAATAAACAAAATATCATGAAAAGAATGTGTATTTGTATGAAAATAGATAATAGATAATAAATTTGTATAAAATATATATGCAAGATACACATTAAATAATGTAAATATGTATAAAAAGTATATACAAAAAACAAATAGAATAATGTAAAATCGTATCAAAATAAATACACCGAATATTAATAAAATAATGTAAATTTGTATAAAAATAAAGATGCAAAATTCCCATAAAATAGCGCATTTCTTATAAAAATATATATACCAAAATACACATAAAATATTTAAATTTGTATTGAAATAAATATACAAAATGCACATACAATAAGGCAAATTTGTATTGAAAGAGATATGCAAAATACACATCATATAAAACAATGTAAATTTGTTTCAAAATATATACGAATACAAATAAAAAAACGTAGATTTCTATAAAAATATATATACAAAATACACATAAAATTAAGTAAATACGTATAAAAAAATGTATACAAAATACACATAAAATAATGTAAATTCGAATTAAAATAAATAAACAAAATACCAATTAAAGAATGTGCATTTGGATGCATATAAATATACAAAATACACATACAAAATAAACATAAAATTTAAAAATATATAAACAAAATACACATTAAGTAATGTAAATACGTATAAAAAATATGTACAAAATACATATATAATCATGTAATTCGTATCAAAATAAATAAACAAAATAGCAATAAAATAATGTAAATTTGTATGAGAAAACATATACAAATAACGCAAATTTCTATAAAAATATATGTACAAAAATGCACATAAAATAAAGTAAATTTGCATAAAAATATATATATAAAACACACAATAAATAATGTAAATGCGTACATAAAATAGCCTAATTTTTATAAAACTATATACAAAAATACACAGAAATAATTTTAATTTTTTGAAAAGAAATATACAAAATACACATAAAATTAGGTAAATTTGTATTGAAATACATATACAAAATACACATCAAATAATGTAAATTTGAATGAAAATATATAAACAAATACACTTAAAATAACGTAAATTTGTATAAAATATATATGCAAGATACACATTAAATAATGTAAATGTGTATAAAAAATATATATACAAAAAACAAATAGAATAATGTAAAATCGTACCAAAATAAATACACAGAATATCAATAAAATAATGTAAATTTGTATGAAAATAAAGATGCAAAATTCCCAGAAACTATCGCATTTTTATAAAAATATATATACCAAAATACACATAAAATATTTAAATTTGTATTGAAATAAATATACAAAATGCATATACAGTAAGGTAAATTTGTATTGAAAGAGATATTCAAAAATACATATAAAACAATGTAAATTTGTTTCAAAATATATATACGAATACATATAAAATAAAGTAGATTTCTATAGAAATATATATACAAAATACATATGAAATTATGTAAATACGTATAAAAATATATATACAAAATACATATCAAATAATGTAAATTCGTGTCAAAATAAATAAACAAAATATCATGAAAAGAATATGAAAATCAATAGATCATAAATTTGTATAAAATATATATGCAAGATACACATTAAATAATGTAAATATGTATAAAAAAGTATATACAAAAAACAAATAGAATAATGTAAAATCGTATCAAAATAAATACACCGAATATTAATAAAATAATGTATATTTGTATATAAAACAATGTAAATTTGTTTCAAAATATATATACGAATACTAATAAAAAAACGTAGATTTCTATAAAAATATATATATACAAAATACACATAAAATTAAGTAAATACGTATAAAAAAATGTATACAAAATACACATAAAATAATGTAAATTCGAATTAAAATAAATAAACAAAATACCAATTAAAGAATGTGCATTTGGATGCATATAAATATACAAAATACACATACAAAATAAACATAAAATAAGGTAGATTTATAATAAAAAATATGTACAAAACACATAAAATAATGTAAATTTATATGAAAATATATATACAAATACACATAAAATACCATGAATTTGTATAAAAATATGTATTCAAAATAAATATTAAATAATGTAAAAGCGTATAAAAATATATATACAAAGTACATATAAAATAAAATAAATTCGTATCAATATAAATCAACAAAACACCAATAAAATAATATATATTTGAATGAAAATAAATTTACAAAATACATATAACATAACTAAAATTTGTATTAAAATATATACAAAAATACATAGAAATAATTTGAGTTTGTATGAAAATAGATATACAAAATACACATAAAACTAGGTAAATTTCTTTTGAAATGTATATACAAAATACCCATAAAATATTGTAAATTTGTGTCAAAATATATAAACAAATACACATAAAATAACGTAAATTTGTATGAAAAATATATACAAAATACACATAGAATAATGTCAATTCGTATAAAAATGAATGAGCAGAATATCAATAAAATAATGTAAATTTGTATGAAAATAAAGATGCAAAATACCCAAAAAATAAAGAATATGTTTATAAAAATACAGATACAAAAATACACATCGAATAATTATATTTGTATTAAAATTAATATACAAAATGCGTATATAATAAGGTAAAATTGTATTGAAAAAATATGCAACATACACGTTTACTCATACAAATTTATATTATTTTATTGGTATTTTGTTTATTTATTTTGACACGAATTACATGATTATATGTGTATTTTGTACATTTTTTTTTTATACGTATTTACATTATTTAATGTGTATTTTGTTTATATATTTTCATACAAATTTACGTTATTATATGTGTATTTGTATAAATATTTTGATACAAATTTACTTTATTTCATGTATTTTGTATATATATTTCAATTCACATTTAGCTTATTTTGTGTGTATTTTGTATATATTTTCATACAAATTTAATTACTTCAGTGTATTTTTGTATATAGTTTTATATAAATTTACGTTATTTTATGTGTATTTTGTATATTTATATTTATACAAATACACATTCTTTTATTGGTATTTTGTTTATTTATTTTGATACGAATTTACATTATTTTATGTGTATTTTGTATACATTTTTGTATACGTATTTACTTCATTTTATGTGTATTTGTATATATTTTTATAGAAATCTACGTTATTTTATGTGTATTCGTATATATATTTTGAAACTAATTTACATTGTTTTATATGTATTTTCCATATCTATTTCAATACAAATTTACCTTATTATATGTGTTTTTTGTATAATTATCTTAATACAAATTTAATTTTTTTATGTGTATTTAGGTATATATATTTTTATAAATAAAAAAATGCATTATTTTATGGGTTTGAATGAAAGTACATAAATAAATACACATAAAATAACGTAAATTCGTATAAAAAAATATGTACAAAACACAAATAGAATAATGTAAAATCGTATCAAAATAAATACACAGAATATTAATAAAATAAGGTAAATTTGTAATAAAATATATGTAAGAATACACATAAAATAATATAAACTTGTATGAAAATATATATACAAATACTCATAAAATAACATGAATTTGTATAAAATTTGTTTCAAAATATATACGAATACACACAATAAAATAACGTAAATTTTTATGAAAATGTTTATATAAAATACACATCAAATAATTTAAATACGTAGAAAAATATATATACAAAATACACATAAAATAATGTAAATTCGTAAAAAATTAAATACACAAAATTCCAATAAAAGAATGTATATTTGTAGGAAAATATATATACAAAAAACAAATAAAATAACTAAAATTTGTATAAAAATATATACAAAAATACACAAAAATAATTTTAATTTGTTTGAAAATAGATATGCAAAATACACATAAAGTTAGGCAAATTTGTATTGAAATACATATACAAAACTCACATAAAATAATGTAAATTTGTATGAAAATATATAAACAAATACATATAAAATAACGTAAATTTGGATAAAATATATATACAAAATATACATTAAATATTTTAAATATGTATAAAAATATATTATATTACATATATTTTTATTGATATTTACGTTATTTATGTGTATTTTGTATATGTTTTCTCATAGAAATTTACATTATTTTATTGATATTTTGTCTATTTATTTTGATACGAATTACATGATTATTTGTGTATTTTGTACATTTTTTTATACGTATTTACATTATTTAATGTATATTTTGTTTATATATTTTTATACAAATTTACGTTATTATATGTGTATTTGTATAAGTATTTTGATACAAATTTACATTATTTTATGTATTTTGTATATATATTTCAATTCAAATTTAGCTTATTTTATGTGTATTTTGTATATCTATTTATTTTAATACAAAATCAAATATTTTATGTTTTTTCGTATATATATTTTTATAAAAAAATGCGTTATTTTATAGGTATTTTGCATCTTAATTTTCATACAAATTTACATTATTTTATTAATATTTTCTGTATTTATTTTGATACGATTTTACATTATTTTATTTGTGTTTTGTATATATTTTTTTATACATATTTACATTATTTAATGTGTTTTTTGTATATATATTTGATACATATTTACGTTATTTTAAGTCATTTTACGTGTATTTGTTTATATATTTTGACACAAATTTACAATATTTTATGGGTATTTTGTATATATATTTCAAGAGAAATTTACCTAGTTTTATGTGTATTTTGAATATCTATTTTCATAGAAACTCAAATTATTTTTGTATATTTTTGTATTTATTTCAATACAAATTTTAGTTATGTTATGTGTATTTTGTAAATCTATTTTCATTCAAATATATATTATTTTATTGGTATTTTGTTGATTTATATTGATACGAATTTACATTATTTTATATGTACTTTGTATATATATTTTTATACGCATTTAAATTATTTAATATTTATTTTGAATATATAATTTTATACAAATTCATGGTATTTTATGTGTATTTGTATATATATTTTCATATAAATTTACATTATTTTATGTGTATTTTGTACATATATTTTATTACAAATTTACCTTATTTAATGTTTATTTTGTATGTGTATTTTTACATTTATATTTATACAAATACACATTCTTTTATTGGTATTTTGTTTATTTATTTTGTTTCGAATTTACATTATTTTATGTGTATTTTGTTTACATTTTTTTATACGTATTTACTTAATTTTATGTGTATTTTGTATATATATTTTTATAGAAATCTACGTTATTTTATGTGTATTCGTATATATATTTTGAAACAAATTTACATTGTTTTATATGTATTTTTGCATATCTCTTTCAATAGAAGTTTACCTTATTGTATGTGCACTTTGTATATTTATTTCAATACAAATTTAAATATTTTATGTGTTTTTTGGTATATATATTTTTATAAGAAATGCGCTATTTGATGGGAATTTTGCATCTTTATTTTCATACAAATTTACATTATTTTATTAATATTCGGTGTATTTATTTTGATACGTTTTTATATTATTCTATTTGTTTTTTGTATATATATTTTTTTGTATTTTTGTATATAGTTTTATACAAATTTAGGTTATTTTATGTACGCATTTACATTATTTAATGAGTGTTTTGTATATATATTTTTATGCAAATTTACTTTATTTTATGTGCATTTTTGTACATATATTTTTTTAGAAATTTGCGTTATTTTATGTGTATTTGTATATGTTTTCTCATACAAATTTACATTATTTTATTGCTATTTTGTTTATTTATTTTGATACGAATGAAAATAGATATACAAAATATACATAAAATAAACTAAATTTGTATTGAAATATATATACAAAATACATAAAATAATGTAAATTTGTATCAAAATATTTTAACAGATGCGCATAAAATAACGTAAATTTGTTTTAAAATATACAAAATACACATTAAATAATGTAAATATGTATAAAAAAATATATACAAAACACAAATAGAATAATGTAAAATCGTATCAAAATAAATACACAGAATATTAATAAAACAATGTAAATTTGTATGAAAATAAAGATGCAAAATACCCATTAAATAACGCATTTTTTTTTTAAATATATATACCAAAATACACATGAAAAAATTCATTTGTATTAAAATAAATATACAAAATACACATACAATAAGGTAAATCTGTATTGAAATAGATATGCAAAATACATATAAAACAATGTAAATTTGTTTCAAAATATAAATACGAATACACATAAAATAACGTAGATTTGTATAAAAATATATATCCCAAAATACACATATAATGAAGTAAATACGTATAAGAAAATGAATACAAAATACACATAAAATAATGTAAATTCGTATCAAAATCAATAAACAAAATACCAATAAAAGAATGTGTATTTGTATAAATATAAATATACAAAATACACATAAAATAGCACAAATTTGTATAAAACTATATACAAAAATACACAGAAGTAATTAAATTCGTATGAAAATAGATATACAAAATACAGATAAAATAAGCTAAAGTTGAATTGAAATGTGTATACAAAATACATAAAATAATGTAAATTTGTATCAAAATATTTATAAAAATACATATAATAACGTAAATTTGTTTAAAAATATATAAACAAAATACACATTAAGTAATGTAAATACGTATAAAAAATATGTACAAAATACACATATAATCATGTAACTCGTATCAAACTAAATAAACAAAATATCAATAAAATAATGTAAATTTGTATGAGAAAACATATACAAATACATATAAAATAACGCTAATTTGTATAAAAATATATGTACAAAAATGAACGTAAAATGAAGTAACTATGGATAAAAATATTTATACAAAACACACATTAAATAATGTAAATACGTCCATAAAAAAACCTAAATTTGTATAAAACTATATACAAAAATACACAAAAATAATTTAAATTTGTATGAAAAGAAATATAAAAAATACAAATAAAATTAGGTTAATTTGTATTGAAATACATATACAAAATACACATAAAATAAGGTAAATTTGAAAGAAAATATATAAACAAATACACATATAATAAAGTAAATTTGTATGAACTATATATACAAAATACACATTAAATAATGTAAATATGTATAAAAAAATATATACAAAACACAAATAGAATAATGTAAAATCGTATCAAAATTTACGTTATTATATGTATTTTTATAAATATTTTGATATAAATCTACATTATTTTATGTATTTTGTATATACATTTCAATTCAAATTTAGCTTATTTTATCTGTATTTTGAATATCTATTTTCATACGAATTTAATTACTTCTGTGTATTTTTGTATATATAGTTTTATACAAATTTACGTTATTTTATGTGTATTTTGTACATTTATATTTATACAAATACACATTCTTTTATTGGTATTTTGTTTATGTATTTTGATACGAGTTTACATTATTTTATGTGTATTTTGTATACATTTTCTTATACGTATTTACTTAATTTTATGTGTATTTTGTATATATATTTTAATGCAAATCTACGTTATTTTATGTGTATTCGTATATATATTTTGAAACAAATTTACATTGTTTTATATGTATTTTGCATATCTATTTCAATACAGATTTACCTTATTGTATGTGTATTTTGTATATTTATTTTAATACAAATTAATTTTTTCATGTGTATTGAAAAAATATGCAAAATACACATAAAACAGTGTAAATTTATTTCAAAATCTATATACGAATACTCATAAATGAACGTAGATTTCTATAGAAATATATAAACAAAATACACATCAAATGATGTAAACACGTATAAAAAAAAAAAAAATATATATATATATATATATATATATATATATATATATATATATATATATATATATATATATATATATATATATATATATATATATATATATATATATATATATACATTAAATAATGTAAATTCATGTCAAAATAAATAAACAAAATATCAATAAAAGAATGTGTATTTGTATGAAAATAGATATACAATATACATAAAATCACCTAAATTTGAATAAAGCTATTTACAAAAATACACAAAAATAATTTTAATTTGTATGAAAATAAATATACAAAATACACATAAAATTAGGTTAATTTGTATTGAAATACATATGCAAAATACACATAAAATAATGTAAATTTGAAAGAAAATATATAAAAAAATACACATATAATAACGTAAATTTGTATGAAATATATATACAAAATACACATTAAATAATGTAAATATGTATAAAAAAATATATACAAAACACAAATAGAATAATGTAAAATCGTATCAAAATATATACACAGAATATTAATAAAATAATGTAAATTTGTTTGAAAATTAAGATGCAAAATACTTATAAAATAACGCATTTTTTATAAAATTATTGATACCAAAATACACATAAAATATTTGAATTTGTATTAAAATAAATATACAAAATGCACATACAATAAGGTAAATTTGTATTGAAATAGATATGCAAAATACATATCAAATAATGTTAATTAGTTTCAAAATATATATACGAATACACATAAAATAACGTAGATTTCTATAAAAATACATATACAAAATACACATAAAATTAAGTTAATACGTATAAAAAAATGTATACAAAATAAACATAAAGTAATGTAAATTCGTATAAATGTCAATAAACATTATACCAATAAAAGAATGTGTATTTGTATAAATATAAATATACAAAATGCACATAAAATAACGTAAATTTATATAAAACTATATACATAAAATAACGCAAATTTCTATAAAAATATATGTACAAAAATAAACATAAAATAAATTTGCATAAAAATAAATATACAAAACATACATTAGATAATGTAAATGAGTATAAAAATATGTATACAAAATACCTATGAAATAATCTAAATCGTATCGAATTAAATTAAGAAAATACCTATAAAATATTATAATTTTGGATGAAAATATATATACAAAATACACATAAAATAACCTAAATACAAATACAAATATACACATAAAATAATTTAAAATTGAATGAAATAAATATACAAAATAAACATAAAATAAGGTAAATTTGTAATGAAATATATGAAAAAATACACATAAAATAATATAAATTTGTATGAAAATATATATACAAATACACATTAAATAACATGAATTTGTATAAAATTTGTATCAAAATATATACTTATACACACAATAAAATAACGTATTTTTTTTATGAAAATGTATATACAAAATACACATAAAATAATTTAAATACGTAGAAAAATATATATACAAAAAACACATAAAATAATGTAAATTTGTATGAAAATATATAAACAAATACACATAAAATAATGTAAATTTGGATAAAATATATATACAAAATGAACATTAAATAATGTAAATATGAAAAAAAATATATATACAAAATACACATAGAATAATGTTAAATCGTATCAAAATAAATAAAGAGAATATCAATAAAATAATGTAAATATGTATGAAAATAAAGATGCAAAATATCCATATAATAACGCATATTTGCAAAAAAATATATATACAAAAATACATATAAAATAATTAAATTTGTATTAAAATAAATATACAAAATGCACGTACAATAAAGTAAATTTGTATTGAAATAGATATGCAAAATACACATCAATAATGTAAATTTGTATCAAAATATATACAAATACTCATAAAATAGAGTAAATTTCTATGAAAATAATCATACAAAATAGATATACAAAATACGCATATAACTAGTTAAATTTGTATTTAAATACATGTACAAAAAACACAGAAAATAATGTAGATTTGTATGAAATGAAAAAAAATACATTTTATATAAAATATATATACAAAATACACATAGAATAATGTAAAATCATATCAAAATAAATACACAGAATATCAATAAAATAATGTAAATTTGTATGAAAATAAAGATGCAAAATACCCATAAAATAAAGCATATTTTTATAAAAATACATATACAAAAATAAACATAGATTAATCAAATTTGTATTAAAATTAATATACAAAATGCACATACAATAAGGTAAATTTGTATTGAAAAAATATGCAAAATACACATAAAACAATGTAAATTTGTTTCAAAATTTATATACGAATATACATAAAATAACGTAGATTTCTATAGAAATATATATACAAAATACACTTAAAATAATGTAAATACGTATAAAAATATATATACAAAATACACATTAAATAATGTTAATTCGTGTCAAAATAAATAAACAAAATATCATGAAAAGAATGTGTATTTGTATGAAAATATATATACAAAATACAGATAAAATAACCTAAATTTGTATAAAACTATATACAAAAATACACAAAAATAATTTAAACTTGTATGAAAATAAATATACAAAAAACATACAAAATTAGGTAAATTTGTATTGAAATACATATACAAAATACACATAAAATAATGTAAATTTGAATGAAAATATATAAACATATAGACTTAAAAGAATGTAAATTTGTATCAAATATATATACAAAAAAAACATTAAATAATGTAAATATGTATAAAAAAAATATATACAAAACACAAATAAAATAATGTAAAATCGTATCAAAATAAATACAGAAAATATTGATAAAATAATGTAACATAACGCATTTTTTATAAAAATATATATACGAAAAAACATAAAATATTTGATTTTGTATCAAAATAAATAGATATACCAAATACATATAAAATAAGCTAAATTTGAATTGAAATATATATACAAAATACATAAAATAATGTAAATTTGTATCAAAATACTTATACAAATACACATATAATAACGTAAATTTGTATAAAAATATATAAACAAAATACACATTAAATAATGTAAATACGTATAAAAAAAATCTACAAAATTCACAAATAATCATGTTATTCGTATCAAAATAAATAGACAAAATACCAATAAAATAATGTAAATTTCTATGAGAAAACATATACAAAATACACATAATTAACGCAAATATCAATAAAAATATATATAATATAATATTTTTTTATACATATTTAAAATATTTAATGTATATTATGTATATATATTCTATCCAAATTTACGTTATTTTATATGTATTTGTTTATATATTTTCATACAAATTTACATTATTTTTTGTGAGTTTTGTATATGTATTTCAATACAAATTTGCCTAACTTTATGTGTATTTTGCATATCTATTTTCAAACAAATTTAAATTATTTTTGTGAATTTTTGTATATATTTTTATACAAATTTTAGTTATTTTATTTGTTTTTTATATATATATTTTCCTACAAATATACATTCTTTTATTGGAATTTTGTGTATTTAATTTTTTACGAAGTTACATTATTTTATGTGTATTTTGTATATATATTTTTTTACGTATTTAAATTATTTTATGTGTATTTTATATATACATTTTCATAAAAATTTACGTTATTTTTTTGTGTGTATTCGTATATATTTTGAAACAAATTTTATACAAATTTATGTTATTTTATGTGTATTTGTATATATTTTTTCATACAAATTTATATTATTTAATGTGTTCTTACATATATTTTATTACAAATTTACCTTATTTTATGTTTATTTTGTATATTTATTTCATTCAATTTTAAATTATTTAATGTGTATATTTGTATTTGTATTTAGGTTATTTTATGTGTGTTTTCTATATATATTTTCATCCAAAATTACATTATTTTATTGTTATTTTCTTAATTTAACTCGATACGAGTTTAGATTATTTCATAGGTATTTTGTATACATATTTTTATACACATTTACATTATCTAATGTGTGTTTTGTATATATTTTTTTATGGAAACTAATTTTATGTGCATTTTTGTATATATTTTTTTATAGAAACTTAAAACGTTATTTTATGTGTTTTTTGTATATGTTTTCTGATACAAATTTACATTATTTAATTAGTTTTTTTGTTTATTTATTTTGATACGAATGACTTGATTATTTGTGTATTGGGTAAATATTTTTTTATACGTATTTACATTACTTAATGTGTATCTTGTTTATATATTTTTTTACAAATTTACGTTATTATATGTGTATTTGTTAAAAATATTTTGAAACGATTTTACTTTATTTTATGTATTTTGTATATATATTTCAATTCAAATTTAGCTTATTTTGTGTGTATTTTGTATATCTATTTTCATACAAATTTAATTACTTCTGTGTATTTTTGTATATAGTTTTATACAAATTTACGTTATTTTATGTGCATTTTTTTATATTTATATTTATAGAAATACACATTCTCTTATTGGTATTTTGTTTATTTATATTTATACGAATTTATAATATATTATGTGTATTTTGGTATATATATTTTTAAAAAAAATGCGATATTTTTTGGGAACTTTGCATCTTTATTTTCATACAAATTTACATTATTTTATTGATATTCTGTGTATTTATTTTGATACGATTTTACATTATTCTATTTGTGTTTTGTATATATTTTTTTTTATACACATTTACATTATTTAATGTGTCTCTTGCATATATATTATATACAAATTTACGTTATTTTAAGTGTGTTTGTTTATATATTTTCATTCAAATTTACATTATTTGATGTGTATTTTGTATATGTATTTCAATACAGATTTACCTAATTTTACGCGTATTTTGTATATTTCTTTTCATACAAATTTAAATTATTTTTGTGTATTTTTGTATACAATAAGGTAAATTTATATTGAAATAGATATGCAAAATACATATAAAACAATGTAAAATTTGTTTCAAAATATATATACGAATACACATAAAATAACGTAGATTTCGATAAAAATATATATATATATACAAAATACACATAAAATGAAGAAAATACGTATAAAAAAATGTATACAAAATACACATAAAATAATGTAAATTCGTATCAAAATAAATAAACAAAATACCAATAAAAAAATGTGTATTTGTATAAAAATAAATATACAAAATACACATAAAATATCGTAAATTTATATAAAACTATATACAAAATTACACAAAATAGTTAAATTTGTATGAAAATAGATATACAAAATACACATAAAATAAACTAAATTTGTGTATTTTTGTTTATACTTTTATATCAATTTACGTTATTTTATGTGTATTTTGTATATTTATATTTATACAAATACACATTCTTTTATTAGTATTTTGTTTATTTATTTCGATACGAGTTTACATTATTTTATGTGTAATTTGTACATATTTTTTTATACGTATTTACTTCATTTTATGTGTATTTTGTATATAATTATATCTTTATAGAAATATGCGTTATTTTATTTGTATTCGTATATATATTTTGAAAGAAATTTACATTATTTTATATGTATTTTGCATATCTATTTCAATACAAATTTACCTTATTGTGTGTGCATTTCGTATATTTATTTTAATACAAATTCAAATATTTTTTGTGTTTTGGTATATATATTTTTATAAAAAAATGCGCTATTTTTGGGGTATTTTGCATCTTAATTATCATACAAATTTACATTATTTTATTAATATTCTGTTTATTTATTTTGATACGATTTTACATTATTCTATTTGTGTTTTGTATATATTTTTGTATACATATTTACATTATTTAATGTGATTTTATATATATATTTTATACAAATTTACGTTAATTTAAGTGTATTTGTATATATATTTTAATTCAAATTTACACTATTTGATGTGTATTTTGTAAATGTATTTAAATACATTGTTTATATATTTTCATACAGAATTACATTATTTTATGAGTATTTTGTATATGTATTTCAATCCAAATTTGCCTAATTTTATGTGTATTTTGCCTATCTATTTTCAAACAAATTTAAATTATTTTTGCGTATTTTTGTATAAATTTTTATACAAATTTTAGTTATTTTATTTGTATTTTGTATATATATTTTCCTACATATATACATTCTATTATTGCAATTTTGTTTATTTATTTTGATACGAATTTACATTACTTTATGTGTATTTTGTATATATATATGTTTCTACGTATTTACATTATTTTATGTGTATTTTGGATATATATTTTCATAAAAATTTACGTTATTTTATTGTGTGCTCTCGTATATATTTTGATACAAATTTTATGCAAATTTATGTTATTTTATGTGTATTTGAATACATATTTTCATACAAATTTAAATTATTTTATGTGTATTTTTACATATATTTCATTACAAATTTACCTTATTTTATGTTTGTTTCATATATTCATTTCATGCAGTTTTAAATTATTTTATGTGTATATTTGTATTTGTATTTAGGTTATTTTATTTGTATTTTCTGTATACATTTTAATCCAAAACTACATTATTTCATTGGTATTTTGTTAATTTAATTCGATAAGAATTTAGATTATTTCAAAGGTATTTTTTATACATATTTTTATACGCATTTACATTATTTAATGTGTGTTTTGTATATATATTTTGATGCAAATTTACTTTATTTGATGTGCATTTTTGTACATATATTTTTAAAGAAATTAGCGTTATTTTATATGTATTT